>NC_056459.1:3164275-3464275 GCF_018296145.1 Oncorhynchus tshawytscha
AACTACATTTGATTTTCTAAGTCCACAACAATGCTTAAACTACATCAGGAGTTCACTTTTGAGGTCTGGGAAAAATGTGTGAAATGTAGATTTTGGAGTGTAGTAACCTTTTAATTCCAGTGAGCACCAGCAAGAGGCTGTTGTGTAGCTATGTTTTTGTAGTGCACATGTGATGGTAGAGTTTGCAAAACAAATACCCACTGGATAGATGAAAATAATCATGGTATCATTATGCCTGGTTATTATAGGCTACTTTGTAGTTAACATTTAATTGAATGCCTTTCCATATACCAGAAGACTTTTCATTAGCATCATCGCTAACGGCTACACAAAGTGGTAAACGCACATACACCGAAGGGGAATTCTCATTGTCTCTTTAGAAAGTTGCAGGAATTACGAATCAATGATGCATTTTGTCCATGTCTTATGATTAACTTGGGCAAGTGAATTCATTTTCAATACATTTAGTTGATTCCCTAAGTTAAATGCATTTTTGAATATTGTACAATTCCGTTTCAATGTCGGATTCTGTGATCCCGTCCATGTTATCCGTATCGCACATTTATAGGGCCATACTTTTGTATACTGAAGGTGTCGGACTGGAACCAATGGGTTGACTGCACTCCAGCTCACGGCTAAACCACTGTCCTCAGTCTCCTCTCAGCACCTGACCTTGGGAAAGATCCAGAGCAGGAAATGTTTCAGTCTAATTGAGTCTCGTAGACAGACAGGCTATTGTCCAGATTCCAGTATGAATGTTCAGACATGGAGAAGCTAGTATACAGACTCCTTAGACTAAGCTACCTCCTGTAAATTCATATGACTGCAGAATCAAAACTCCACAAACCAGCAAATCTTACTAACTAACTAACTACTGGGCTACATGGGCTCTTGAGGTTTCCTTTCATTTGATAACCTGTCCTGCTTATCCTGACACACGCAGATATAGGTGAAGCCCAATGAATCAGATTGAACAATACACCTCAGTGGTAGGGAGTAGAGACCAGAGACCAGACTCACCAGCAATCATTTTGGTCTGTTTCTCCTTTTCTCATAACGCATTGTACCTACTTCACAACCCCACTCCTACAAATCATGCTTAGACTAAGCAATAAGCTCAGTGCAGTAAAAACTCTTATCAAATTCTCACGACTGGAATTTAATTAGGGAGGGGGGAGAATTCTGTGGGCAAATAATAACATTTAATTTGAAAGTAAGCAACCAAGCATAAACAAACAAAAGCGTACAAAAATGTATTATTTTCACATTCTTGGCCGTGAGCCTTCCAAGAAAAACAGCACTTAAAGGCTTACAGTCTTAGTCCACTACAGACTGTGCTTTACTTCAACCCTACCCCAGACTATGCCTAGCATTATAGATACAGTACTGTATGAACAGAAGCACCATTGTGTCTTGTCTAGGTTCATGCGGTACAAAATGTAGGGTGAAGATGGAGGCTTTGTTGGATACGGGAGTCCAGCAATTAAGGAAGACGTCAGCTTCTTTGATAACGCCTCTACAGAGCTTTAAATGGAATAGAGCAGAGAGCCTGAACCTGCTGAACTAAGAACCTATTTCAGATCTTAGTGGGGGAAGACAGCAGGACACAAAGCCTTTTGGCACGATTCTCCTGGCACCTGAGGTACAATTCCATGACAACAGAGGTAGAGCCACGGTCAAACACAGGTGGTGGTAAAAGCTCAGAACCTTATGTGTGGTCAAGGGAAACGTGTGTGAAAGGAAAATAAATTACCTACGGTGCATTCGGAAAGTATTCATACCCCTTGACTTCTTCCACATTTTGTTACGTTACAGCCTTATTCTGAAATTGATTCAATTTTTTTTCCCTCCTTAATCTACGCACAATACCCCATAATGGCAAAACAAAAACTGTTTTTTAGAAATTGTTGATAATTTATTAAAAATAAAAACCAGAAATAACACATTTACATACAGTACCAGTCAAAAGTTTGGACAAACCTACTCATTCAAGGTTTTTCGTTATTGTTTATTATTTTCTACATTGTAGAATAATAGTGAAGACGTAAAAATTATGAAATAACACATTTGGAAACGTAGTAACCAAAAAAGTGTTAAACAAATCCAAATATATTTTATATTTGAGATTCTTTAAAGTAGCCACCTTTTGTCTTGATGACAGCTTTGCACACTCTTGGCATTCTCTCAACCAGCTTCAAGAGGAATGTTTTTCCAATAGTCTTGAAGGAGTTCCCACATATGCTGAGCACTTGTTGGCTGCTTTTCCTTCACTCTGCAGTCCAACTCATCCCAAACTATCTCAATTGGGTTGAGGTTGGGTGATTGTGGAGGCCAGGTCATCTGATGCAGCACTCCATCACTCTCCCTGCTAAAAAATGCCCTTACGCAGCCTGGAGGTGTGTTTTGGGTCAATATCCTGTTGAAAAACAAATGACAGTCCAACTGAGCACACACCAGATGGTATGGCAAATCACTGCAGAATGCTGTGGTAGCCATGCTGGTTAAGTGTGCCTTGAATTCTAAATAAATCACAGACACTGTCACCAGCAAAGCACCCCAACACCATCACACACCCTCCTCCATGCTTCAGGGTGGGAACCACACATGCGGAGATCATCCGTTCACCTACTCTGCATCTCACAAAGACACGGCGGTTGGAACCAAAAATCGCAAATTTGGACTCATCAGACCAAAGGACAGATTTCTACCTAATGTCCATTGCACGTGTTTCTTGACCCAAGCAAGGCTCTTCTTATTATAGGTCTCCTTTAGTAGTGGTTTCTTTGCAGCAATTCGATAATGAAGGCCTGATTCACACAGTCTCCTCTGAACAGTTGATGTTGAGATGTGTCTGTTACTTGAACTCTGTGAAGCATTTATTTGGGCTGCATTCCGAGGTGCAGTTAACTCTAATTAACTTATCCTCTGCAGCAGTCCTCATGAGAGCCAGTTTCATCATAGTGCTTGATGGTTTTTGCAACTGCACTTATAGAAACTTTCAAAGTTCTTGAAATTTTCTGGATTGACCGACCTTCATGTCTTAAAGTAATTATGAACTGTTGTTTCACTTTGCTTAGTTGAGCTGTTCTTGCAATAATATGGACTTGGTCTTTTACCAAATAGGGCTATCTTCTGTATACCACCCCTACCTTGTCACAACACAACTGATTGGCTCAAATGCATTAAGAAGGAAACAAATTCCACAAATTAACAAGGCACACCTGTTATTGAAATGCATTCAAGGTGACTAACTTATGAAGCTGGTTGAGAGAATGCTGTGCATTGCCGTCATCAATCTCAAATATAAAATATCATTTTATTTGTTTAACACTTTTTTGGTTACGAAATAATTCCATATGTAATTTCATAGTTTTGATGTCTTCACTATTATTCTACTATGTAGAAAAAAACCTTCAATGAGTAGGTGTGTCCAAACTTTGGACTGATACTGTAAATATTCAGACCCTTTACTCAGTACTTTGTTGAAGCACCTTTGCCAGTCATTACAGCCTCGAGTCTTCTTGGGTATGACGCTTCAAGCTTGGCACACCTGTATTTGAGGATTTTCTCCCATTCTTTTCTGCAGACTCTCTCAAGTTCTGTCAGGTTGGATGGGGAGCGTCGCTGCACAGCTATTTTCAGGTCTTTCCAGAGATGTTCGATCGGGTTCAAGTCCGGATTCTGGCGTGGCCAGTCAAGAACATTTAAAGATTGTCCCGTAGCCACTCATGCTTTGTCTTGGCTGTGTTCTTAGGGTTGTTATCCTGTTGTCACCCTAGTTTGAGGTCCTAAGCACTGTGGTGCAGGTTTTCATCAAGGATCTCTCTGTAATTTGCTTCGTTCATCTTTCCATCGATCCTAACTATTCTTCCAGTCCCTGCCGTTGATAAACATCTCCACAGCATGATGCTGTCATGCTTCACCGTAGGGATGGTACCAGGTTTCCTCCAGGCGTGACGCTTGGCATTCGGGCCAAAGAGTTCAATCTTGGTTTCCTCAGATCAGAGAATCTTGTTTCTCATGGTCTGAGTCCTTCAGGTGCCTTTTGGCAAACTCCAAGCGGGCTGTTATGTGCCTTTTACTGAGGAGTGGCTTCCGTCTGGCCACTCTACCATAAAGGCCTGATTGGTGGAGTGCTGCAGAGATGGTTGTCCTTCAGGAAGGTTCTCCCATCTCCACAGAGGAACTCTGGAGCTCTGTCAGAGTGACCATTGTAGAGGTCAACCGATTATGATTTTTCAATGCCGATACCGATTATTGGAGGACCAAAAAAGCCTATACCGATTAATCGACAATTCCTTCGACCTCATGGCTTGGTTTTTGCTCTGACATGCACTGTGAACTGTGGGACCTTATATAGACAGGTGTGTGCCTTTCCAAATCATGTCATATCAATTGAATTTACCACAGGTGGACTCCAATCATGTTATAGAAACATTTCGAGGATGATCAATGGAAACAGAATGCACCTGAGCTCAATTTCGAGTCTCTTAGCAAAGGGTCTGAATACTTATGTCAATAAGGTATTTCTTGTTTTTACATTTTTGTATACATTTGAAAATATTTCCAAAAACCAGTTTTTTGCTTTTTCATGATGGGTTATTGTGTGTAGATTAATGAACAAATAATTGAATCATTTTAAAATAAGGATGAACTTAACAAAATGTGGATAAAGTCAAGGGACCTGAATACTTTCCGAATGCACTGTATATCGGGAAGGCAAGGGGATGTGGTCACCATGCATGCAGTAATTGAGGGGAAATGGATATGGGAAGAGTTCGCTGGTCAGTCATAGGACCTATAGGTCTAAATGCCCAAAATAATTTGAGAGAAAATGATTCCCATATTATCTCAAACTATGGGGGATATTCTTAAATTGAGGGTGAAGGAGTTGTGAAAGCTATGGCCTGATTGAATTTCATCTCTTGAAAAGTGGTTCTAAAGCTTTCCCACCAAGTGCATAAAAATCCTGTAGGAGCATGTCCACTAATTAATAGAGGGGATTGGTGTACACACACACAAGCTATCATTTGTTGGGGAAAGTAAGCCAACCAAGTAATGTACTCTGAGCCTGTGTATGAATGAAAGCGATTTCTAGTTTCACTCAGGGTCGGGTGATTAATGTCTAAAACCTAGGTAGTTTCATTTGGACTTGCCGAGCACAGGCAAGGTCTGTGGCCTTGACAGCACTGTCCATTTGGATGGGCATTGGCTTCAATCAGGCCACAGCTTTCACCACCCCTTCCACCTCATTTGTTAATCTATTCCTGTTGGTATCATTTTTTCTATCATTTTCCTATTTTTCTCTCTGCATTGTTGGGAAAGGCCCGTAAAGCATTTCGCTGTTAGTTTACACCGGTTGTTTACAAATGATGTGACAAATAAAATGTTAGTTGATTTCATAATCTAATACATTGAGGTTTACAATGATTGTTTGTCAGGAGTTTCAGGGGCTTCCACAAATGCCATAAACTGATTCAGGAGGAATCATTTGCAGTAGGAGAGGTCAGGAGGCTTACACTTAAGTGATAAGGCATTATTCATACTATTTCATCCTTCCACAAGATATAGTCCTGACACAAATCTAGGGTTGCTACACAAGCCGGCTGGTTGTTTGTTTGTTCCATTGGTTCAGGTGCCGGCTGGTCTTTCGTTCTATTGGTTCGTTTGCCAGAGAAGGCGAACCAGTCGTTCAGTCTTTTTGTTCTGTACAAGCAAGAGATAAATGTTGTTTGTCCTAAATATTACATTGTCATACTGGCTGGCAATGTTCTTATCCCTTGCTTGCTAGCCAACTAACTTACAGTCACGTCACGTGCAGCCAAAATAACAACAGTAGCTGCATTTGTATTTGTTTAAGCTGTTTTCTAGTGACATTTATATGGATGCTTCCATAACAATAAGCTAATGAGGTGCAATTTCGCCTGGCACAGAAAACGTGCTTTCTCGTCAAGACACTGTTGTTCAGAGGAGCTAGCCAACAACACAGCTAACACAATCACTTCAAACTGAAGCTGGAAAGACTGCAAACTAGCTTCACTTTGTTTCGTTGTAACTTTTTTCAATTGACATTTCTTTGTATATATCCATAAAAAATTATGCCAGCTGATTTGTGATTTCAACTGGCTGAGAAACACTGCCGCCCTACACGTTCATTACTATGGGACAGCTGGAGATCAAATTTCAATATTGAAACAATGTTGCAAATGTCAGAGAGACAGACAGCAAGGTTTATACAAATCTCTGCTGTTGAAAACGAAATGTTAGTCTAAAAGAAATGTGAGATAATGTCTACATGCTTTGTATAGTGGAGATCAAGTTTATAACTTATGAAACGTCATAGATTTAGCCGATGGTAACTAGTGGAATAGACACCGGCTGGAATGCGCTATTAACCAATCAGCATTCAGGATTAGACCCACACATTGTATAATTGAGGGTTAAATATGGGAGACCAGCTAGGCCTATATGATGTCATGATGACATTCCTGGTAATACTGTATTTAAACAGTCCCAATGGTGAACAGAGCAAATCTAATGCCCTGCTGACATAAGAACAATCACATATTCTTCAAGTCAAGATGGAGGGGGAGCAGCTCTGACAAAGAGTGAAGCTGGGCTTCATTAAACATGTCCTTTTCAAGCAGTCATTTGTCTGAGGTCTCCTGTGTCACAGTCAAACCACTGATTGACTAGAGGCAACCTTGAGTGGAAAGATGCACGCAGGGCAGCAAAGGGTCAGGTTACTCCACCCTCTCACCTCCCCAACACACACACTTCCTAAGACATCATTATGATAAGACTGCAATTGGATGAGGAGGAATGGCAAGTATACTTACCTTCTAGTAAGTGACAGCTAAGGAAGGACTGAGGAATGTAAGAAAGGATGGGAAAGCACATATAAAGGTGCACTTGATTCTTAGCCTGAGTACCAGTTTGTTTGTGCTATGATGACAAGTCCTTGTCACTCATAGCCATCCCAAACATTTTATGCTTGACAAGGAGAGCAATGCAGCAGGAGAGAGCACAAACAGATCTGGGACCAGGCTACCAACTCTAATCTCACTTTAGAGAGCACTGCCACTGTGGACAGAAGAAATAAGTGGAGTATATAGGTTTTGGGCCATGTTGCTCTTTTACCTCTTCAACACGTATCTTTCTCTCACCAAAATGAAAGACCCACCCAACTAAACAGGAAGTACAGTAAGCCCGCTCACTAGTCCAACTGGGCTGTCATATCAGTATAATGTATAATTTTAACAGTCAAAACTAAAGTGATCAAAGCATATTTGACTTGCAACTCAGTCAGAGAAAAGTCAACTTTACTAGCTAGCTAGCTACTTACTTAAACATTGTCTTAGAGGACAGTCGATGAGGAGTTCATGATCTGCTCATCCTCCTCACAAGCGTCATAGCGACAGAAACAGAAAGCCACGAGTGTCTTGTTGACATTAGCTAGCAACTTGGCTAGCATCCCCCAAAGCCGAAGCCACATCTGACACAGTATTAGAAAACTAAATAAAATAACTGTTGCTCTGCATAAGTGCGGTTGTCAAAACATTTTTAAATCGTATTTTCTCACCATGTGTTTGAATACAAAAGCTATTCAATCCAGCACAGAGACCGGACAAAAGCATCTTTCTCCATCTCTGCATTTGCTAAGTCGCAAAAAAGGTCATTATGGGCGACCTAATATATACATATTACGTTATCGATGACTTACTGTCCTCAAAAGGGGTCTTTCCTGTTCACTGTTTTCTTCCATTTCACCTGTCGCCTCAGCAAATGTGATAGACCGGTGACACTTCAATATACTCAAGGAAAATGTGACGGTCTTGTAAAGGTTTCGCCACAGTAGCTACTCAGCGTACGTTAGGGAGACGCCCTTCGACACGATTGACAGCCTTTCGCACCACTAGCCGATAAATGACTGGTGTCCATAGCCAATTAAATCTAAGGAATGCCAGATGGACGGTGCGTATCCCTGTCCTCTCCTCGAGCGAGCTTTGTGACAAAGCAAGCGACTGGCAACATGATCTTGAACAGGTCCTGAGCAGACAGCAGGGATGCAAATTCTATTCTAAATAGATACGTCAAAAAGGGGACGTAGTAAATCAACATACAGTCGAGGCATTTGAAGAATAATGAAACCACATTTGTAGAATAATGAAATGTGTAGAATATATTTTGTAAACCATAGAGCAGAGAACAGTGCTTTGAAAGCAAAAACGCAAAAGAGAGCATGCTGCACTCTTCATCGTCCATGACAGTCCACTGACAATCACTAGCTAATTGTCAACCTAAAGTAGAGAAAGATTTTGATTTCATTCGTTTTCTGTAGGCTACTCTAAAACAGGGTTTATCAACCTATTTCCAAGTTCACTGAGGCCCCTATGCCAGGGGTTCTAGGCCCCTACAATTAAGAATCACTCTTAGGGTGCGTTCGTAAATTCACTCTGGCTACTATCTACTCCGATTTCAGAGCACTCTTGTCTGAGTGTAACTGATGAACTTATGAACTGGACAATCTGACAAGGCTCTGAATTAACACCCAGAGCACCCAGAGTGCACTCTGAGCACACTCTGACCCTCCAGATTGAATTGACGAACACACCCCTAATCTCAAAACCAGGATAGGATAGGTCAAATTTTCATAGCAGCCCGCAGAGATCATCATCATTTTCCAATTATAACTAGAGTTATGAATGTAAGTTAACTAATTACACAATTTGGAACAAAATCACTGTGACTGATTATGAAATGTTGCATTACTCTCCAGGAGACTACATGTACTATGAAGCACTATGATTTTAAAATATAGCCCATGAAAAAATATGATGAAATAAGGTAAGGCCTCTGAGCCTGATCAGTGACAGGGACAGAATGCATTTTCTCCTTCTAACCAGCAAGTGGCAGTCCAGTATTACTCAATTTTGCCCTAGCCTGGGATATGACATATAGATTATGTTATATTTACTCAACATATATCATTAACTATATAAGGAATAGAAGGGCAAATTAAGTTATTGATTAAAACTACCTAGACATTGCCAGATCTTCTTAATTCATGCATTGTAAAAGGTTAGTATCCTGTGACAAGGTTGGGCTCATTTCCATTTTAATAAACTACATTCAATTCTAGAAATGCATTTGTTTATTGAATGGAACATGTATTGAAATTTATTTTAAATCATGTTTTTTTCTATTCTTGAATTGGAATTCCAATTCCAAAATGCACTAAAATGCAATCATCCCCAACCCTGTTCTGTTTGGCCTGATCAACAAGCTATTCCATTCCATTTGAAGCCCCCGGATCTCTCTCTATCTTTTAAACCCCAACACCGTCTTTCAGACCAAAGATATACCCATAGTCATTCTGAACATTACAACAAGAATCAAACAAAGGTTCAACAAGCCCAAACCCTGCCTTCTGCAGTGTTCGTGGGAGACTATAAATAAGGCTCCCCCAAAAAGGCATAATCACACGGCAGAGCTGAAATAGAACGGTGAGGTGGGAGATCAAACTATCACCTCTTAATTGTGCCCTGATTCTTAACAGGCTGAGAGCCCATTAACACACAGTGAAATGCCGTCTGCCTTACTTAAAACATGCACCGTGCTGAATACAGCTGGGAGAGATCAATCTGAAATATCATGCACAACATGATGAAAGCTGCGTATGCCTCCCCACTTGCACTGGACGATACTAACACTAACAGATGCAAATTGCTACATTATAATGCATGAAGAAGACAAGGGTTTTCCCTCTTAAAGCACCAAAATGGAGAGAAAAGGGTAGTGATTTCACAGTTTAAAAATGGGAAGTGTCTAGCCCTTGAGGTTGACGTCTTGTAGTGACATCAACATCAAGGAACCCTCTTGTAAAAGCAGTAAGGGGGGGACTGGCTGCAGTTGTGTTTTGGTAGCTCAGCTAATGTCATAATATTGTGAGGCAATCTGGTCAGACTCAACTGAACCCTAGAAATGCATGCAGGTAAATGAAGGTTATCCAATCAGTAGGCTTTTCACGTAAGCTTTTACTGATGTCCTCAACCACACAAACAGCTGAAATCCTTTCCATACGATGCAATAGATTTGAGTGTTTAACGTGACACCGGCCACCACACTGATGAGTATTGAACAGGTCAGGTTTTGTGACAGGAGGCTGCAGAAATCAAGTGTCTCTAGTCTCTTTTCCTACAGATTTACAGGGTGTTGTTTTTTTCTAGTGGTCATGCTCTCCCAGGCACTAGGAGAGAAGGGGTTAGGGAATGTGAAATTCCCAACTCTGTCAGAAGCGCTCCTCCAAATTGCCAATGCATTGATTTTGACCACAGACCTGTTCCACTCGGCCGCCTCCTGACTCCACTTGGCCCTAACCCCCCTCCCTCCCAAACCATGTCTACAGTCTTGTGGGAGCTTTAGTGCCCCTGAACCCTGGTTGGCTCCACTGAGACCCACAGCATGGGGAGGTAGAGCGGGAGGGGGGGTATGGAGAGACCCATCCAGTCTAGTTCACCCAAATGGACACAGCGGTGGGTAGGGGATGTGGTCTGGAGATAGAGGGGGCAAGGAATGGGGGGTGTCCTACGACCCACCAGCAGAGGTGCGTCCTAGCACCCCCTGGGAAGAGCGCTGGGGATTTGAAATCAATGCACTGTTAAGTGCAGCCTAGCAGCGGGACACTGCCTCTTGTTCTGACATTAGTCATGCGCCACAGAGTGGGGCCCTATCAGGGTCCAAGGAGGATGGAGTAGGCTACCATGCAGACCCTGCAAGCTGCAGCGCCTCTCTGTTTCTTGAGTGTCTCTGCTAACACTCAACGCCCTACTCAGGAAACTTAGGGTCTTGCTAAGTTGAGACTCAACTCACACATAGGCCTAACACATAAGGGACCTGTGAGCGTTTCACTCCGTGCCGCAAACACGGTCCACGCCTTTCCCTGGCGGTTGAGGAAAAGATTCAATGAGCAAATATTTTGTTTACAGTACATGACATTCTGAGGGTTGCTAGAAAGAACGCTTTGTCATCATTATGAAAATCAAATGCCCCCCAATGAAAACAAATTGAAATTTAAAGGAAAGTCAAAGGAGAAGTTGCTGGAACATCATTGTATTAAATCAGGGGTGTCAAACTAATTTTGCCCTGCGGGCAGCATTCGGTCTTCGCCAAGGTCCGGTGGGCAGCACTGAAAATGTGTTATATTTCCTCGCTGTCAAAATGTGCCAAAACATTTTCCTCTATCCACCGATTTGGGAATTTTTCATTCTCCATGACTCTATCTTTCGTTTCGGTGATTGTTAGTGAGCTGGACAGAGTGAAGAGACTGTATAAACATCCCTTATCATTTCTACCGTTTCGATTTGGTTTTAGTCATTTCAATTTAGATTGATGTCTGGGTTTTTTTCTAAAACATCAGCCATAGGATTTTGCACATCGTCATAATGAATGTATCCACCATTACAGCCCCGCAAACATTATAACATCCAGCCCCATAGCATGTTAGAATAAGATATGAGAATTCAAGTGGTCCCCATTTCAAACCAATACCTCGGCCTTTCTATTAATGTTGACAAGAGTCTTGTAAGATATACTTGTGCTGAGAAATGCTGTACACACACGAGTCAAAAAGTGTGAGTTCAAAAGTGACACCCAGCCCCAGTTTCCCCTATAGAGGAATGTAGAAGTGTCACAAAGCTCAATAGATGGATGTGTTTGCCGTCTACGTTTGTGCAAAGAACCGGTTGCTGACAATACAGGAGTCAAAGTTGTATTTGCCTCGCTTGCTGAATCATTTTTTTATGTAAAACCTATGCTGAGAACTGCATGAAAGAATCTTCAACATGACACCAATAAAGCACACAGGTTTGCATGAATGACTTGACATGGTGGCAGTATGGTGGTCCATAGTGGTGGCACTATGGTGGTCCATAGTGGTGGTCCATAGTGGTGGCACTATGGTGATCAACCAAATGCTTGTCTTCTCTTGTCACAGATCTGAGCTGTGACTTTTCATCAGACACAATGACATAATATCCAACACACCTGAAAGAGGATATATCACAAAGAAGAACCCTTTCATTTGATTTAACATGTATTTAACCAGGAAACCTTCAATTAAGACACAATCTCTTTCACATCTCTAAAACATTCACCACCATCTCAATGCATTCTGTCCTTTGGTTACTTTTTGAAGGGGAGCTTCAGAATTCTCCTGACCCAGAAACATGTTGTTGCCTGTGGTCCCGTTTAGCCACTGAGAGCAGTGATAGTATGTGACTGGAGAGGTGAGGAAACTGCCTCGGGTTCTGGTCTGAGGATGTCAACCCTCCTTGGCTCTCTGTCTCAGCGGCCTTTCTCATGGCTCTAACAGGACACTCTCGCATGGATTATGACTCCTGGGTGCAGAACTGCAGGCACCCCATTGCAACGCCCTGGTGTTATTATTATGTCCATTGCAATGTCCTACCATCCACTAGGGGCAGCATGAGCAACTATTACCACATAATAGGCTCGCAAGCTATGGCTCTGAGGTTCATGGGTTTAATCCCAGTGCTAGGCGCTCGTTTGACATTTTATTTTAACCCTATCCAAACCTTAACCCTTTCCTTAACCACTCGGAATGAATGCCTCAACTTAACTGTTGAGTTGTGTTGAGTTGACTGAAAGCTAACATACAGTGCATCCGGAAAGTATCCAGACCACTTGAACACTTCCACATTTTGTTACTTTACAGCCTTATTCTAAAATGTATTAAATCGTTTTTTCCTTATCAATCTACACACAATATCCCATAATGACAAAGCAAAAACAGGTTTTTAGACATTTCTGCAACAACAACAAAAATATCTATACTGAAATATCACATTTACATAAGTATTCAGACCCTTTACTCAATACTTTGTTGAAGGACCGTTGGCAGCGATTACAGCCTCGAGACTTCTTCGGTAAGACACAACAAGCTTGGTACACCTGTATTTGGAGAGTTTATCCCATTTTTCTCTGCAGATCCTCTCAAGCTCTGTCAGGTTGGATGGGGAGCGTCACTGCACAGCTATTTTCAGGTCTTCAGCTCATCTTTCCCTTGATCCTGACTTGAAAAACATCCCAACACCATGCTTCACCTTAGGGATGGTACCAGGTTTCCTCCAAAAGTGACACTTGACATTCAGTCTTGGTTTCATCAGAACAGAGAATCTTGTTGCTCATGGTTCGAGAGTCTTTAGGTGCCTTTTGGCAAACTCCAAGCAGACAGTCATGTGCCTTTTAGTGAAAAGTGGCTTCCGTGTGGCCACTCTACTCTAAAGGCTTCATTGGTGGAGTGATGCAGAGATCATTGCCCTTCAGGAAGATTCTTCCATCTCCACAGAGGAACTCTGGAGCTCTGTCAGTGATCATCAGTGATTCTTGGTCACCTCCCTGACCAATGCCCTTGGGGACCTTCAATGCTGCATACATTTTTTTGGTACCCTTCCCCAGATTTGTGCCTCGACTCAATCCTGTCTCGGAGCTCTACAGACAATTCCTTGGCTTGGTTTTTGCCCTGACATGCACTGTCAACCCTTATATAGACATGTGTGAGCCTTTCCAAATCCGTTTTATTTATTTAACTAGTTAAGAACAAATTCTTATTTTCAATGATGGCCTAGGAACAGTGGGTTAACTGCCTGTTCAGGGGCAGAACGACAGATTTGTACCTTGTCAGCTTGGGGGTTTGAACTTGCAATCTTCCGGTTACTAGTCCAACGCTCTAACCACTAGGCTACCCTGCCGCTCCATGTCTAATCAATTAAATTTATGACAGGTAGACTCCAATCAAGTTGTAGAAACATCTCAAGGATGATCAATGGGAACAGGATGTACCTGAGCTCAATTTTCGAGTCTCATAGAAAAGGGTCTGAATACTTATGTCTATAAGGTACTTCTGTTTTTAATTTTTAATATATTTGCAAAAATATCTAAAAAACTGTTTTCATTCTGTCATTATGGGGTATTGTGTGTAGCTTGATTAGGGACATTTTTTTATCAATTTTAGAATAAGGCTGTAACGTAACAAAATGTGGGAAAGGTCATGGGGTCTGAATACTTTCCGAATGCACTGTGTAGACAGGTGTGTGCCATTCCCTATCATGTCCAATCAATTGAATTTAACACAGCTAAACTCCAATCAAGTTGTAGAAACATCTCAAGAATGATCAATGGAAACAGGATGCACCTGAGCTCAATTTCGAGTCTCATAGCAAATGGTCTGAATACTTTTGTAAATGATGCATTTCTGTTTTTGTTTTTTATACATTTGCAAACATTTCTAAAAACGTATTTTCGCTTTGTGATTAATGAGGTATTGAGTGATGAGGAAAATGTTTTATTTAATCCATTTTAGAATAAGGCTGTAGCGTAACAAAATGTGTAAAATGTCAAGGGGTCTGAATACTTCCTGAATGCACTGTACATCAACATATTCCGTAATTGAAACATCCACAGTTGTGCACAGGCACAGTTGTGCACAGGGCCTGCATTTTCTTTTGTGATTGAGTTGGGCTCTTACAGTATGTGAAAACAGCACATTGGGACCAATGAAGGCCTATGGGAAGGGCACATACTGTACAAAGTACCTATACACCCAGACAGACCTAAACCAATGCTGCAGGACTACATGTTGAAATTACAGCTTGTCTGTTAATTCAATATACACTGAACAAAAATATAAACGCAACATGCCACAATTTCAAAGATTTTACTGAGTCATATAAGGAAATCAGTCAATTGAAATACATTCATTAGGCCTTAATCTATGGACTTCACATGACTGTGAATACAGATATGCATGTGTTGGTCACAGATACCTTTTTTTTTAAAAGTAGGGTCGTGGATCAGAAAACCAGTCAGTATCTTATGCAGGGCGACACATCTCCTTCTCATAGATTTGATCAGGCTGTTGATTGTGGCCTGTGGAATGTTGTCCCACTATTTTTTTTTTCATTTTTCTTTTGTCATTTAGCAGACGTTCTTATCCAGAGCGACTTACAAGAGCAATTAGGGTTTGATTTTTGGATACTGGCCCAATGCTCTTAATCGCTAGACTACAGGTCAATGGCTGTGCAGAGTTGCTGGATATTGGCTAGAACTGGAACACACTGTTGTACACCTCGATTCAGAGCATCACAAACATGCTCGACGGGTAACATGTCTGGTGAGTATGCAGGCCATGGAAGAACAGGGACCATTTCAGCTTCCAGAAATTGTGTACAGATCCTGTGACATGTGGCCGTGCATTATCATGCTGAAACATGAGGTGATGGCGGTGAATGAATGGCACGGCAATGGACCTCAGGATCTTGTCACGGTATCTCTGTGCATTCAAATTGCCATCGATAAAATGCAATTGTGTAAGTTGTCCGTAGCTTATGCCTGCCCATACCACAACCCACTGCCACCATGGCCACTCAACAAACTGCTCGCCCACACGACACCATAAGCACTGTTTGCCATCTGCCCGGTAGAGTTGAAACCAGGATTCATCTGTGAAGTGCACACTTCTCCAGCGTGCCAGTGGCAATCGACTGTGAGTATTTGCCCACAGAAGTCAGTTAAGACGGCAAACTGCAGTCAGGTCAAGACCTTGGTGAGGACAACGAGCTTCCCTGAGACGGTTTCTGACAGTTTGTGCAGAAATTCTTTGGTTGTGCAAACCCACAGTTTCATCAGCTGTCCGGGTGGCTGGTCTCAGGTAAAACAAAACGGATGTGGAGGTCCTGGCCTGGCGTAGTTACACGTGGTCTGTGGTTGTGAGACTGGTTGCAGGTACTGCCAAGTTTTAAAAAATTATCTTATGGTAGAGAAAGGAAGATTCAATTCTCTGGCAACAGCTCTGTTGGACATTCTTGCAGTCAGCATGCCAATTGCACACTCTGTGGCATTGTGGTGTGTGACAAAACTGCACATTTTAGAGTGGCCTTTTATTGTCCCCTGTACAAGGTCCACCTGTGTAATGATCATGCTGTTTAATCAGCTTCTTGATATGCCCCACCTGTCAGGTGTATGGATTATCTTTGCACTGGAGAAATGCTCACTAACAGGGATGTAAACAAATTTGTGCACAACATTTGAGAGAAAGAATCTTTTTGTGCGTATGAACAATTTCTGGAATCTTTCATTTCAGCTCACGAAACAACCAACATTTTACATGTTGCTTTTATATTTTTGTTCAGTATAGATTCAATCGATTGCTAATATAGAGCTTAACTGATACTGAATTTTTTTTAAAGTTTGTTATGAGAAGCTAAGAAAACAATTTGCACATCGGCATCATCCCACTGCGCCCAGCTCCTATATTCAACAATGTCTGAGTTTCAAGAGCATGCTGTTGAGGTGTCTATTGATTACTGTACCTTTTGCATGAATGGTTTTGAACAGCGACTGAAGTCTATCGACTTGTTGTTGGAGTTCTGACTTGTCACGGCTCCCTGAGCTCTCTCTTGTTTTGTCCCGGAAAAGATCTATGATGCACTATGCAGAAATCGATCCCCTATTTCCTGATTGCTACAATTCTGTTAATTTCAGTTTAAGCGACAAAACGAGCAAGTATAGCACAGAGAATCATTGTACCATCTAAACCGCTGTGAAATATATTTTCCATAACCAAAAATATTGTATTTTCAGCTGTTTGAAGCTGGTGTACAAAGCAGAAAGTAAAAGAAGCAAAATTAACAGGAACAGGAGGCATAGAAATAGTGCACATAGAACAAATTCTCCACTTATTAAAAACTGCTTTCAATGAGAATGACAGGTCTATAACACACATTTCTAAGGGAATTTGGTTTGGTTGCCCATAAAGTTACATATTTCAGCTTTAAGTCAATGAAGGGAGGGCGTTTAGAGAACGGTTCACTGCAGGGCAATGTCAGTCCAACACAAGATAGGCACTTTAGCAATGTTAACACACCACACAGAAAGTCCTGCTTTTAGGTTCCTCTCCTTCTTTCTTTCTTCCTCTCTCACATTTTTCATACGCTATGAGCAGAGATTATGTGCAGTTAATGCATGTCACGTTCTGACCTTAGTTCCTTTGTTTTGTCTTTGTTTTAGTATGGTCAGGGCGTGAGTTGGGGTGGGCAGTCTATGTTCTTTTTTCTATGATTTGGGATTTCTGTGTTTGGCCTGGTATGGTTCTCAATCAGAGGCAGCTGTCAATCATTGTCCCTGATTGAGAACCATACTTAGGTAGCCTGTTTTCACCCTTGAGTTGTGGGTGATTATTTTCTGTTGTGTGTCTTCACCAGACAGGACTGTTTCGTTGTTCTTTCACTTTGTTGTTTTGGATTTCAGTGTTCAGTTTGATTCATTAAATATTTACATCATGAACACATACCACGCTGTGCTTTGGTCCTCTTCCTCTTCCACCGACGACCGTTACAGAATCACCCACCACCAAAGGACCAAGCAGCGTGGTATCAGGCAGCAGCGAGATCTGGACTATGTGACAAATTGGGACGAAATAGAAAGGTGGTCGGTCGATCCAGGGAGAGTGCCGGAGCCCGTCTGGGATTCTCTGGAGGAGTGCGAGGACGGTTATAGGAGAATGGAGTTGGCGACACGAACACGGCAGCGCAACAGGCACGAGAGGCAGCCCCAAAAATGTCTTGGGAGGGGGCACACGGGGAGTGTGGCTAAGTCAGGTAGGAAACCTGAGCCAACTCCCCGTGCTTACCGTGGAGAGAGGTGGACCGGGCAGGCACCGTGTTATGCCGTGAGGCGCATGGTGTCCCCGGTGCACAAGCACAGCCCGGTGCATCACAGCGCAGCGCCTCGTATCGGCCGGGCTAGAGTGGGCATCGAGCCAGGTTCCATGAAGCCGGCTCAGCGCATCTGGTCTCCAGTGCGTCTCCTCGGGCCGGGGTACATGGCACCAGCCCTACGCATGGTGTCCCTGGTTCGCCAGCATAGCCCAGTGCGGTCGATTCCACCTCGCCGCACTG
Organism: Oncorhynchus tshawytscha; assembly: GCF_018296145.1. NCBI lineage: Eukaryota > Metazoa > Chordata > Actinopteri > Salmoniformes > Salmonidae > Oncorhynchus > Oncorhynchus tshawytscha. Next base: position 3,182,254 of record NC_056459.1, read on the forward strand.
GCCTGGCTACGGGGAGCATCCAGCCAGGTAGGGTTGTGCAGGCTCAGTGCTCGAGACCTCCAGTGCGCCTCCACGGTCTGGTCTATCCGGTGCCTCCTCCACACACCAGGCCTCCAGTGGCAGCCCCCCACACCAGGCTGTCTCTCCGTCTCCTCCCTACAGATGCTCCCGCCTGTCCAGCGCTGCCAGAGTCTCCCGTCTGTCCTGAGCTGCCGGAGTCTCCTGTCTGTCCTGAGCTGCCGGAGTCTCCCGTCTGTCCTGAGCTGCCGGAGTCTCCCGTCTGTCCTGAGCCGCCAGAGTCTCCCATCTGTCCTGAGCCACCAGAGTCTCCCGTCTGTCCTGAGCCGCCAGAGTCTCCCATCTGTCCTGAGCCGCCAGAGTCTCCCGTCTGTCCTGAGCCGCCAGAGCTGCCAGTCAGCCAGGAGCCGCCAGAGCCGTCAGTCAGCCAGGAGCCGCCAGAGCCGTCAGTCAGCCAGGAGTCGCCAGAGCCGTCAGTCAGCCAGGAGCCGCCAGAGCCGTCAGCCAGCCAGGAGACACCAGAGCCGTCAGTCAGCCAGGAGCCACCAGAGCCGTCAGCCAGCCAGGAGCCGCCAGAGCCGTCAGCCAGCCAGGAGACACCAGAGCCGTCAGTCAGCCAGGAGCCGCCAGAGCCGTCAGCCAGCCAGGAGACACCAGAGCCGTCAGTCAGCCAGGAGCCGCCAGAGCCGTCAGTCAGCCAGGAGCTGCCAGAGCCGTCAGTTAGCCAGGCGATGCCAGAATCGCCCTTCACTCCGGAGCAGCCGGATTCACGTTTATTATTTTGTTCCAGTGTTCAGTTGTGTTTTTGAATAAATCAATATGGACACTTACCACGCTGCATTTTGGTCAGATCCTTACTCCTCCTCAGACGAAGAAGAGGAAATCCGTTACATGTATAGTGTGGACTGCAAGAGAGAAGGTCCAGACCATATAAACTCAGCTAAAAAAGAAATGTCCTCTCACTGTCAACTGCTTTTATTTTCAGCAAACTTAAAGTGTAAATATTTGTATGAACATAACAAGATTCAACAACTGAGACATAAACTGAACAAGTTCCACAGACATGTGGAATGGAATAATGAGTCCCAGAACAAAGGGGGGTCAAAATCAAAAGTAACAGTCAGTATCTGGTGTGGCCACCAGCTGCATTAAGTACTGCAGTGCACCTCCTCCTCATGGACTGCACCAGATTTGCCAGTTCTTGCTGTGAGATGTTACCCCACTCTTCCACTAAGGCACCTGCAAGTTCCTGGAAATTTCTGGGGGGAATGGCCCTAGCCCTCACCCTCCTATCCAACAGGTTCCAGACGTGCTCCATGGGATTGAGATCCCGGCTCTTCGCTGGCCATGGCAGAACACTGACATTCCTGTCTTGCAGGAAATCACGCACAGAACGAGCAGTATGGCTGGTGGAATTGTCATGCTAGTAGGTCATGTCAAGATGAGCCTGCAGGAAGTGTACCACATGAGGGAGGAGGATGTCTTCCCTGTAATGCACAGCGTTGAGATTGTCTGCAATGACAACAAGCTCAGTTCGATGATGCTGTGACACACCGCCCCAGAATATGACGGACCCTCCACCTCCAAATCGATCCCACTCAAGAGTACAGGCCTCGGTGTAACGCTCATTCCTTTGACGATAAACACGAATCCGACCATCACCCCTGGTGAGACAAAACCGCGACTCATCAATGAGAGCAGTCCTGTCTGGTCCAGCAACGGTGGGTTTCTGCCCATAGGCAACATTGTTGCCAGTGATGTCTGGTGAGGATCTGCCTTACAACAGGCCTACAAGCCCTCAGTCCAGCCTCTCTCAGCCTATTGCGGACAGTCTGAGCACTGATGGAGGGATTGTGCGTTCCTGGTGTAACTCGGGCAGTTGTTGTTGCCGTCCTGTACCTCAAATCAAATCAAATCAATTTTATTTATATAGCTCTTCGTACATCAGCTGATATCTCAAAGTGCTGTACAGAAACCCAGCCTAAAACCCCAAACAGCAAGCAATGCAGGTGTAGAAGCACGGTGGCTAGGAAAAACTCCCTAGAAAGGCCAAAACCTAGGAAGAAACCTAGAGAGGAACCAGGCTATGTGGGGTGGCCAGTCCTCTTCTGGCTGTACCTGTCCCGCTGGTGTGATGTTCGGTAGTGCCGATCCTGTGCAGGTGTTGTTACACGTGGTCAGCCACTGCGAGGACGATCAGCTGTTCGTCCTGTCTCCCTGTAGCGCTGTTTTAGGCGTCTCGCAGAACGGACTTTGCAATTTATTGCTCTGGCCACATTTGCAGTCCTCATGCCTCCTTACAGCATGCCTAAGGCAAGTTCGCACATCTTTCTTTTGGTGTTTTTCAGAGTCAGTAGAAAGGCCTCTTTAGTGTCCTAAGTTGTCATAACTGTGACCTTAATTGCCTACCGTCTGTAAGTTGTTAGTGTCTTAACGACCGTTCCACAGGTGCATGTTCATTAACTGTTTATGGTTCATTGACCAAGCATGGGACAGTGTTTGAACCCTTTACAATTTGGATTTTTACGAATTATCTTTGAAACTATATTTTTTTGCTGAGTTTATGCTATAAAGGTCTTCAGGCACCACCAATGCAAGCAGCCCTCTAGTGTATAGCCTCAAGGCTACTGGCCCCTTGAGAAATTAGTGGCCCTGTGCTGCATTGCCCTCCAATATCTATACAGGCTACTTTTAAAGCACTCATTTCCTTCAAGGAAAGCTTCACTTGTTAAATATCTTGGGCGTTCACTTGACAAGCCTAAATATCAAGCTACGTAGTTGACTGTATGGCCACACCTCATGCCTGGTGTTATAGGCAGAGGTCAATACACAAGAGATGCTACGGAATACAATGATTCTGACATTAACACAGAGCAAACAAGGAAGATGTTTTGCTCTAAACTCTGTTCCCCAAAGAGTCTATTTCTTGCATGCTTCCTTCCTGAAAGGCCAGAGCGATCAGAACTCTAGCTTGTTAGGAGGTGTTAATTGGAGTTAGTCAGATTCTTCACTTTCTGTCAAGGAGTCTGACAACAGAATTAATTAGAATATGGGGTATTTAAGTCAATTCAAATGGGAATCATTGAAGGCAGGATTTTTAAGTTCTCACTAATTTCTCATTGCGAATGTTATGACTTCTCCCTTCACTACAACTAACCATTTGGACAATGGATAAACTGTAGTGAAAAAATGTCTGTGAAAGGGAATATACAGTGCCGGAAGGTATTCAGACCCATTGACTTTTCCATATTTTGTTAGGTTACAGCCTTATTCTAAAATTGATTTAATTGTTTTTCCCCCCTCATTGATCTACACACAATACACCATAATGACAAATAATGATGAATGGTTTGCTAATTTATCCCAAAATTTAAAAAAAAACCTGAAATATCACATTACATAAGTATTCAGACCATTTACTCAGTATTTTGGCAGTGATTACAGCCTCGAGTTGGGTATAACTTGGCACACCTGTATTTGGGGAGTTTCTCCCATTCTTCTCTGCAGATCCTCTCAAGGTTGGATGGGGAGCGTTGCTGAACAGCTATTTTCAGATCTCTCCAGAGATGTTCGATCGGGTTCAAGGTTTCATCAGACCAGAGAATCTTGGTTATCAGGGTCTGAGAATTTTTAGGTTGCTTTTGGAAAACTCCAATCGGGCTGTCACGTGCATTTTACTGAGGAGTGGCTTCTGTCAATCACTCTACCATAAAGGCCTGATTGGTGGACTGCTGCAGAGATGGTTGTCCTTCTGGAAGGTTCTCCTATCTCCACAGAGGAACTCTAGAGCTCTGTCCGAGTGAGGTATTTCTCTTTTTTCTAAAAACCTGTTTTCACTTAGTCATTAGGGGGTATTGTGTGTAGATTGCTGAAGATTTTTTTTTGTTCAATCCATTTTAGAATAAGTCTGTGAAGTAACAAAATGTGTAAATAGTCAAGGGGTCTGAATACTTTCTGAAGGCACTGTATTATCCATTATTTATACTGGTTTACAACAATTTAATGGTGAATTAATAAATAGTTTTGCATGATCCTGAAGGTTTTACAGCAAATTTCCTGCAATTCTACCCATTTTGCCATGACTTATGAAAATTATGACAATATGACATTTGCATAAGAGTGACTAACAAAATCTATGGGGGCCTCCTTGAGGTCACGGCCAGCTTTGTAGAATTGCAGAAAGTTTTGGTTCAAACTGAAAAATGTTCCCTTCTCCCCCATTGCAAAATGTGTAGAATTGACAGAAATGAAAACTTACATTTTCTCTCTCCATAGTCAAGAGAGGGACAGGGGGTGGGGGGTAACTGAGTCCAGTTATATGCATAAATGAGCTAGCAAATTGTGGATGGTGTAATTCCTAACAATATCCTGTAATTACTTCTTAACGGAAGTGCCCAGTCTTATTATACAGTTAACAGTCTTTCGCGGTGCTGGTGGTGGACTTTCACGATGCTGACACCCAGGCCTTACACCATCCACCACACATCATGTCATATTAAATGAACTCATACATTGTAATAATAACAGGCTAATATTAATAACAATAATGATCAGGTAATTAATATCTATAATATGGATATGGTTGTGGTCTATGTAGATGAATGACTACAGTCGTATTTTGTCTAAATGGCGTTAGCTCCAACAGGCTGCATTAAGTCCATCACAAAAACTTGAATGTTGTATTTTTTCACATTTTGAAAATTAAAATAAAAAATAAGGCAAATTAGGTCAATTTTAACTAATTATAAATGTATCTCAGACCAACGCGCTCGTGCGGGGCACACGACAGCTATATCTCCAAGCATGTCAAATTAATGCTTCAGAGTTATTGCGAAAGGTACGAATTAAACAAAAATATTTGGTTGTCCAAGATGATCAGGGGTGATAATCAAAAAGATTTGTCATCAACATAGAATCCTCATCCACAAATATTTTCTGGCCTGCACACGCTCGTGCGCGTTCGTGATCACAATGAAAATGGTGAGTAGCCTCATGATAATCATACTGTAGCTAACTAAAGTTACACTTAATTGTTTGTGGTTGGGTCAACCATACCATAATCCCAAATCATTTATTATGTTGGACATTTCCAAAAATTAGGCCTATAACTGTTCATTTAAATTAAAGGTAGACTCATCGATAATACGGAGGCTAGGTGCAGAAATTAAACAGAATAGCGGGTACATTTTGTAGTATTTACAGACTTTCAATCTCTCCCTGTCTGTTGTCCCCACATGCTTCAAAATTTAAATTATTGTTCCTGTATCCAAGAAAGCAAAGGTAACTGACCGAAATGACTATAGCCCCGAAGCATTCACTTATGTCATCATGAACTGCTTTGAGAATCTAGTTAAGGATCATATCACCTCCAATTTACCCGACACAATTTACCCGTCCGATTCCACGGATGACGCAATCGCCAATGTACTGCACACTGCCCTATCCCACCTGGATAAGAGGAATACCTATGTAAGAAGGCTGTTCATTCACTACAGCTCAGCCTTCAATGCCATAGTGCCCTCCTAGCTCATCACTAAGCTCAGATTGCTCCCTGTGCAACTGGGTCCTAGACTTCTTGACAGGCCAAGGCCAACCAGGTGGTGAAGGTAGGCAACAAGACCTCCTCCACTCTGATCCTCAACATAGCGGCCACACAGGGGTACACGCTCAGCTCCCTGCTGTACTTCCTGTTCACCCATGACTGCGTGACCACACACTTCTCCAACTCAATCAAGTTTACTGATGACACCACAGTGGTAGGCCTGATTACCAACAACGATGAGACAGCCTACAGGGAGGAGGTGAGAGGCAGAGCGGTGCCAGGAAAATAACCTCTCCCTCAATGGAAACAAAACGAAGAAGCTGATCTTGGACAACAGGAGACGGCAGAGAGAACATGCCACCATCCACACCGATGTAGCTGCAGCAGAGGGTCAAAAGCTTCAAGCCCTGTGCGTGCACATCACTGAGGATTTAAAATGGTCCCTTCACACCGACCGGTGCAACCGTGCGTCTTCAGTAGGCTGAATAAATTCCGTGAGCCACGGCCTGTTAACCCCACTACCATCCAGAAGGCGGAGACAGTACAAGTGCATCAAAGCTGGGACCGAGAGACTGAAAAACAGCTATCTCCAGGCCATCAGACTGTTAAACAGTCACCACTAGCCAGCCTCCGCCCAGTACCCTGCCCTGAACCTCAGACACTGTCACTAGCCAGCAACCACCCATTACTCTACCCTGCACCTTAGACTGCTGACCTATGTACATAAAAATTTAACATTTTAATAATGCTGACATGCCATTTTACCCACTTACTATGCATTCTAGTCATTGATCACTCTTAACTATTGCTATACACATACATATATTCTGGACTCGTTCAGAAGCTAATTTCCTGCAAATTCTATTTTACAGTGAGGTTCACATACATATATTCTGGACTCCTTCAAAAGCTAATTTCTAGCAAATTCGATTTTACCATGAGGTTTAAATATTGAATTCTTGACATAGCTAATTCTAATGCTGTACATTGCATTTTAGTTGCATGCAACATTTATATACTGGATTCTTGACTTAGCTCACTATCTACTGCTGTACAGATCACTCTTAGTCAATATTGTGTCAATTCATCCAGTGTATAGATTGCATTTGGGTTATTAAATTGGATTAGTTCTGACATTTCTTGATAACTTTTTTTGTACGGTTGTTAGGAGATTGCAGCGAAATGCTTATGTTACTCTCTAACATCTGCTAAACTGTAAACGTTGATTTGATTTACGCAACGATTAAGAATGTTCAAGAGTGAGGCTTCAACCTCGCCGCTGTTTTGGAACCCTGGCTACCACGCTGTGGCCAGCGTGAAGAGATTCCGTGCACATGCTATGTGTGGTCGTACGAGGGCAAGGACTTGTATCTCCCATCTCAGTAGCTGCAATTGGCAATGTCTTCCTTAAGTAAATGTATATTATTGACAATAAACGAGAATTTGCAAAGTGGAACATTGTTTATGAAAAGCTTGTTTTTATTACCCATTTCATAACACCTCATGAAGACAGTTTTGTACAAGATACATCACATACTAAAGTGCACAAATACTGTACAACAAAATGACCTTAAATAAAATCACATTAGTAAAAAATTAAATCAACTGGGGACATGCTTTAAAAACATTTGTCACAATGCATGTGTGTTCGGGGAGTGTAAGTAATCTGTGCAGCTTGCTTGGGAGCACAAAGCTTTGGCACCTTTAGAAGAAAAGGGTATTTAAAAAAAAAAGGGGGGGGGGGAAAGTGGGCACTCAATTTAAAACAAAAGAATACGATTTTAATAAATAGTCTTTAGGGGCTCGTGTAAAAGGCATAGTAGCCCATGCCTTTGGGGTTGTCTTTGTTGTACTCTTCCGTTGTGGTCAAGTTCTCACACTTGATGGTGGGGGAGTTCTCTGTGCTCGACCCACCAGGTGACATCCGGCGTCTCTTGCAGACCATGGAGTACACACCCGAATCGGTAGAGTCCACAGATTTCAGCGAGTGGGACGTCTCTACCCAAGTGGAGGCTGCGGTGCTCTCCTCTGGCAGCTTGTCTTTGCTAGCAGCCAGTTGGTCATCTGTGAAGGCTGGGGGGCTGGGTCGAGGGGACCAGGGCAGGCCTGTGGTCATCTTCCTCTGGTAAGTGCTTCTGGTGCCCCAGCCGGCCGCCATTGAAGCGAAGGCCGAGTCGGGGTAGTAGCTGAGGGCGTGGGAGGTCTGGAGGGGCAGGGGCTTGATGCCGTAGGACAGCAGACTGCTGGCTGAGTAGTCCTGGTCGTAGGATAGGTCAAGCTTGTTGGAGCCCGACTGCTGGACCGGGGTGACGAACCAGCGCTGAGCCGAGCTGGCCCCGGCATCCTCAGCCTGGGGGGAGAGGAGACTGTTTGTCTGGGGCACGGCCCGCTCCCCAGTGTAGAAGCGGTTCTGTGGCAGGTTGTTGACAAACTGGTCCTGGAAGAAGGGCTGCATGGCATAGCGGGCACCCGGCACAATCTGGTGAGAGCGAGGGGAGGCTGTCGGGGATGGGGTCAGCCTGTCACCCTCTGGGGCTGTGTACATCCTGTGGAAGAGAGACAAGAAAGGTCCAAGGATGAGTCGTTGGCAAAAGAAAAACAAGTTCACACTTGAGACTAAAAGTTAGCAGAGCAGGGAAAAAAATGGCCACAATACCACATGCAAAAAAGGAAGTCATTGTCACTTACGAGTCATAGTTGTCTCTGAAGCCTTTAGCAAAGGGGTTGTGGTCGATTTTAAGCTGTGTGATCTGGAAAGGAGAGATCGATGTTCAAGCCATGGTCAGAAGTGTTGACAAAAACCCATTTTATAGACTGTGAATATTCACAGAGTATACCAAACACTAGGACCACCTTAATGTTGAGTTAGCGCCACCCCTTTCCCTCAGAACGTCCTCAATTCCTTGGGGATATGAACTCTACAGTGTTGAAAGCAGTCCACAGGGATGCTGGCCCCTGTTGACCCCAATGCTTCCCACAGTGAAGTTGGTTGGATGTCCTTTGGTTGCCGGACAATTGCTGATACACATGGGAAACTTGTGAAAAACCCAGCAGCGTTGCAGTTCTTGACACAAACCGGTGTGCCTGGCTCCTACTACCATACCCTGTTAAAAGGCACTTAAATCTTGTCTTGCCCATTCACCCTCTGAATGGCACACACACACAATCCATGTCTCAATTGTGTCTCAAGACTTAAATAATTCTTTAACCCATTTAACCCATCTCCTTCCCTTAATCTACACTGATTGAATTGGATTTAACAAGTGACATCAACAAGGGATCATAGCTTTCATCTGGTCAGTCTATGGCAGGTGTTTTTAATGTTTTGTGTACTCAGTGCAGAAACTTAAGAAAAATCTTAAGATTTATCTAGATTGATAGTAGTGGGTATCTTACATCTGTGTTCTGGTAGGCAGTGACTGCAATGAACTGGTTCTCTGGGAAAGTAAAGGTCTGTGTCTTGGCATCACTGCCTATGTCCTCCACTCCCTCTTCGGTGACCTCCACGATGTGCAGCCGAGGCTGGTATTTGTGCAGAGACTGCAGGACAATCATCTCCAAAAAAAGGTGTGAATTCAAAGTTAGTGCTTGGGTTTTTCATACTTTCAAAACAGTTAATATGGTCAGTTATTTGTCACGACACTAATTACTTGAGATTTTTGCCAATAGCACTGTCAAAATACAAAAATATGGTTTTGGACTGATTTGTGATGTAGAACACCATAGACCGCTTTTTAAAACCAGCCAAAGACATTTGAGTCCAAATTAATAAATTGCAGTGTAGGCCTCACCTGTGTGTTATTATTATTTGCCCCCTTGTTGTTGGTCAGCTTCAGTTTGCCGAAGGAGATCTCTTGCCTCATCCAGTGAGCGCCAGTGTTTGGGGATTCAGGATGAACATACATCTTGTTACCTGTGATTTAATAAATTGTGGGACATAAAACATCAAAATATTAAAGTACAATGCAGCACAAATGCAAAACAAAAATATAAGGATTAACAGTGATATTTTCCCATTTCTTAATTTGAACTTCTGTTACATGTGTCAAACTCTATACATTTCCAAAAAGACCACCAATTTGCCAATTTACTATTATGGAATCACATGCTCAGGATTTCAATTTTCAAAGGCAATCAGATGTGAAACTGGAGCTATTAGGCTAATATGTAAATATGGTTCAATTGCACAGGTAAAAACATTTTGGGAGAAAATGGAAGATTGAAGTTCACTATTTTCATGTTATTAAACCTTCATTGGTAAGCCATTTTACACCATATGGAGAGAAAAAAAGATGACTAATAATTTAATCCATTTTCCAGGAAAACTGGAAACGGGTCAAGCACATTATAGACCAACGTTACCAGCTAACAATGTTTTTGAATGGTTGTCTTTTCTTTTAAAATGGGGATAATCAACCAACAAAAAAACATGTGTAGGTAAAGTGATGGTGTGGTTGGAAACGACCAGCAGCACAGCATAAATGACCAGTTAAATGGGTGTAAATGTTAGGGAAATGTGTATTGACATCTAACGAAACGTTCCTAATTGACAAGCTATGCATCATCGAAATGTAATTTAATTTCCGTTAATTGAAATGTGCTGCTTCTGTAGGCCTATAGAGAATTTCTTTTGAAAATATCCCTCTAAATAGGGAGCTTACGTTACAGGTGCATTTAATATTAGTCTCACCTTGCATGTTGTTGTCTGCTTTCCCACAAGTAACCCACTTTCCTCCTTGAAATCGCCAGTGATTTGGATCGGCCAACACGACCTCAACAAATACGTTGTAATGCGCGGTCAAGTTAAGTCCAGTGATGTTGAAACTGAGAAATGGAAACATCCGCCTGAAAGAAAACACATATTGTCACAATTATGCAATTTCAAGTGTTTACTCAAACGAAAATGATCAGAGGGAGTCGTTGCATTCAAGAGCATTCGTAAGGTTAGGTCATGGCATGAACAAATCAATATGACACTTTTCCTCACTTAGCCTATTCCTGCACGGGGAAAAAAAACGTATTAAACGTTTGTATAGACTACATAATAATTTACAAATATATGTCAAATGTATGGCTATTCATAAAAATGGTGTGTATAATATTTGTCAAAATATGCAAATATGACACCAAAATATAAACGACTATTGGAACATCAGATGGGCGGTTATTTAGTAAGGTAGCCATCATCAAACATGACATTCCATCAAGTTGTCTCCAACGTCTCTGCTCACCTGCCCTGTTTCGTGATGATCATCTCCGTCTGGAATCGGTGAAACTTGAGCCACAGGGGCCGATTGCAGAGATAAACTTGAGCCCTCGTTCCCGGTGTGGAGCCTGGGAGAGCCATGGAACCAATACCTGAACCCGTTCCCGGATAGGAGGGGTACAGGCAACCTGGACCCTGGCCGAACTGGTAGCTACTGCCAAACTGACTCCGGCTAGGGCACACGGAGGATGAAAAGCCTGCCGGTGGCAGGACCGATCCGTAATGAAGGGAGGAATACCTGGATCCATTTGACCCGCTGTACATTGTTCCAGTTTGTCCTGCGTATGGAAAGAGGGAACACTGATTTGCCACATCGGAGCTTGTTTGTGAGGACGAGATAAAGTATCTGTCAGAGCCAAGTTCATCTATGTGGTACCGCCTGCCAGTGGACTGGTCATCTTCACCGAGGACCGGTGAGCCTTTTCTTCCGTCTGGGGCAGCTTTAGTCCCTGTGAAGGCATTGCCCTCTCCCTCACCCATCATGGCGTTCCCCACTCCGCTCAAATATTTATTGGGACCGTTACTTGGTTCGGATTCCGTCCGGTCAACTTCTTGATATTCGATCTGCGATGACCCCGGGCTATTATTTGCACTATCTGACGACGAGAGGTTATAAAAAGTATTGGGTAAGTGGATGGTTGATGCGCTGGGAAGAATATTCTCCAGCTGCATTATTTTTGAAATAGCACACCCTACAAAAATTTAAAGGATCCAAAAATTGGCTACAATTACAACCATCAAGACGCTACACCACTGCGCCCTGGTATGAGTCCTCTGTGTGCGGCTTGCCACTCCTCTGCTAACTAATGTTGACCTTCTCAGTTGCACCTACGAATTTACGCTTACTATACGATTATGATCTGCTCACGAATTGTTCAAGGGCTCTTATATGATCGCCTTATTCACACACCCAACTCACGGCAAGCATCAGGGGAGGAGCTTTTGGGGATCCATGGAATAGGCTACAGCCCTTCCCATGCCCATTGGTTCAACTCACTGATTTAATTCAATTAGACATAGGCTACCATAATTGACATAGGCTAACCATTTTAAATCCATTGTACATTTGCACTGACTTTGGGTAGCCTATAACGAAATCACCTTTTAGATATAATGATTTAGGCTATTCTACAGGCCCATGACATCGAATTCGCTAAATTGTTAGTTATGCGCAATGTTAGGGAATATTCTGTATAAAAGTAATTAGCCTGTATGCTACGACTTTATCTGAACATTTTACACTTTGATTAAAATATGCCCGAAGGACTAGAAAAATCAGAGTTTCTTCCCGAAACATATCAAAGTAATTGGGAGATACACAAGGTGTTCACCCACTGACCAGAGTGGGTGAAAACGCGCTTTGGTTATGAAGTTGAACTTTTGTTATATAGTATGAAGACATGATTATTCATGTTCTGAATCGTTCGGTACGGTCTCTAACATATCATTAGCGGTCTGCCCAAAAGGTCGGATCTAATATAATGCATCCGATAACAAGCAGCAAGCTCTGTTGACATAGCGGTGCGCGTTTCTCGTAACAACTGGAGAAAATTACTTTACAAAGTTGTTTCCACGTGTCGCAAAATTAACAAATTGAATTGTGTAAAATATTTTGGAAATAAAAAGCTATGCTCAGTAAGTACTCAGTTGAGATTTCAGAGATGGGCCTAGGCTTGTTTTTTAAAAATCTTCGAAAAAACAGGAATGTCGAATTAATATTAAGCGTATACTAAAATATGAAAATACTACATGTCATGTCTCAAACGCGATGTCCATCTTACCTCTATACTGCGGATTCGAGAAGAAAGATGGGTTAAATGGGAAAATGAGCCTGTCAAGTAGCCAATAGGCTAGATTCTGTGCAAGAATTAAGGCTCTGACACGATGCAATTTTTCCAGATTTTTGACCACTTTTTTTCTTCTCGTCTCCAGTAGTCACCCGAATTCTGGCCATCCTACAAGGGTAAACACTCCAATAACGTTTGATCGGATTATGATGAGACATGAGGTTTAGGTCATTGGTTTTCTTGGAATATCTACACAATTAACATTTTACTCGTAAAAAATTAAATTAATAAAAAATCATCTTGGATTGAAACTATTTCGGATTATTTTGTTACTTTACGCATTCCTCGGGGCTATATTGTATGTGCGATTTCGTACCCTTTCCAAGTTACAACAACAAACCTCATGCAGTTAATTAGAAAGTCGATTTTCCCACAAACAATTCCTAGCAGCGTCTAATCAGTCCGCACGTGCGCTAAACGTCACGTTTAGGCTCCCGGTGCATATCAACTCATTATGTTGTTTTCTCTGTTGAGAACTCTTTTTTGTATGTCAAATGGAAATGCCTCCCATTGAAAAATCTACCTTCGAATACTAGGAAAGTGTGCATGTTGAAATTCAAATAAGTTAAAATGTGAAATAATAAAATAACTTTACTTTATTTACATCATTAACGCACGCGACAGCAGCCAGTCCTCATCTGTCTTCCAGTCCTCATCTGTTCTTTCTGAAGTGACACATTTGTTTGCAGCACCAATTATGTGAAGTGACTGTGAGCCTGTTTACAGGAAACGATGAAAAAAGTGTTACCTGTAAAGGTCTGTGGTTTACACAATTCAAATAAATAATCAATTTTTGAGATTAGTTTGTTATTAATCTCACAAAAAGGCTACTCATGAAACATATATTCCTAAATGAACATCAATTGAGAACAATTGAATAACCTATAATTAAAGGGAAAATAGTCTAAACAATCATGGCTCTCAATCAAGCAAATAATATGTAGCCTAGGCAAGGCCTACTTTTGGGAATGGTTTAATTGAATGGGATAGCAAGATGATTAGCCTAGATGTAATCAAATAGCCTTAGCCTATATTTAAATAAACTGATGTTGATAGATTTTTTTGTATTTTATTTTAATTGTAATATAATCATAACTCTTAGATTTAAAAACAAACATTTTAATTTAATGTAACATCTGATCGTGTCCTCATAATCAAACGGTTATGCTATATGAAAGGGATATGCGGATACAAATCCCACAGGGTTGCTCTTCTCCAAGAAAAGGAAAACGGCCAATTATTTTTCCGTCTGAAGTAACCGGTGATGTATAAGGAAGAGACAGCTCGGGAAAGAGCCACAGCGTTATCTAAATTCCGTATTAGGAATACGAAGAGTACATGTATAGAGGCTTGGCAGTGGAAGCCTGCGTGTGCCCCACGAAGAAAAACACTACACTGCCACTTCGAGTTGACACCCATAAAGCCCATTGGCCACTATTGCACATTCAAAAGGTGACGCAAACGTAGCTTTTAAATGTGTCATTTTTATTTGGCGGTCTGCTAAAGATAACATAATGTCTACTCAAACATAAGATTGTTTATGTTTAATTTATTTTAGAAACGAATTGGTTTAAATAGGTTAATAGTAGGCTATTGCACAAACATACACAAATAAAAGGGGTAGGAATTAGATACCTGTTATGAAATCTATCCCCTAAACTAAAACTAACATCCCCAGAAAAAAAGGTTTTGGCATACAAGCTACTCGATTATGTTCACTGCTCACTGTGAAGTATTGTAGAGATGTGAGAATTAACCTAGTGTTGAGCAGCAGCCGCCTTGTTTCACGGTGGGACTATCTGGGACAGCGTTCTTTAGTGACTGTGCAGAGCAAACAGAAATAACATCAGGCTACTATAATTCCAATGCTGAAATTGGACAATACCATTTACCCAATGCTTATGTCTCCTTTCAGACATTTACTGCAATGCACTAGCAGCGCGTGGGTAACAAAACACGGGGGAAACCAGGAAGAAAAAAAACATATTACAACCTATGTGTTGTGGTAATTGCGTTGTTTGCTCTTTAATAATTGAGTTCATATGCCACTTGCCCACTGGGCAAAAACTGGTTGAATCAACGTTGTTTCAAAGTCATTTCAACCCCCAAAATCAACGTGATGACATTGATTCAACATGGAAAACTAAATGGATTTGCAAAAAGTAATCAACATAAGGGCATTTCATATTTTTTTCTCCCAACTTTTAACCTAAATCCAATGAAATGGTGAAATGTTTTGTTGAATTCACTTTGGTTGACAACTCAATCAAATGGACATCAAAAGATTGAACTGACTTCCGTGCCCAGAGGTCAAACGGAAATGGTTCCAATCATACATTTTTCCCATAGAGGATTTTAGAAACACTTAAAATAAGGCCTGTGTTTCGTGCAGGTTTACCCGGGCGTGACATTTTAATCTCTCTAGGACAAGGACAATATATTCACCTGTATTGACCCTCCCCCCAAAATGATAATCACATTTGCAGCAAATTAGCATATCATAAAGAACTAGAAAATGCCATGATCATCTGGATGAGACTGCCGAATCGAGGCAAAGGTAGGGATCTCTGGATTAACTATCTAATGTTAGATAAATTTAGTAATGAATGAATTGGCTATATTGCATGGTTATTGAAACGTCATGTCAGGGTAAGGATACACAAAACACAGCCCTTTACTTCAAGTGGTTTCCTATGCGAAAAGGAATAGTGGAAAAACTGTTGCAACCATTTCCCTGTTTGACCGCTAGGGTTATGGGTATTATGACACCTCCACTGTAGGGCTCTATATAAGCCAGAGACAGCAAGAAGACAACAGTCTCACAGTGGCAGAATGAATTCAACACACGTTTGTTTCATCACAAAACCGGAGAGCAACGTCTGTCCGGTGAAGTTAACAAAGCATATTGCATGTAACAAACAGTTACATGACCTATCGACAAGTTGATGTTTCCCGACATTTACGGACTGCAAGTCGGAAAGAAAACGGCAAAGGTCCTTGCTACCACATTCATCTGTACAAACAATAGTACGCAAGTATAAACACCATGGGACCACTCAGCCGCCATACCGCTCAGGAAAGAGACGCGTTCTGTCTCTTATAGATGAATGTACTTTGGTGCGAAAAGGGAAAATCAATCCCAGAACAACAGCAAAGGACCTTGTGAAGATGCTGGAGGAAGCAGTTCCAAAAGTATCTATATCCTCAGTAAAACGAGTCCTATATCGACAACCTGATAGGCCGCTAGAGCAAGAAAGAAGCCACTACTCCTCAAAACCGCCATAAAAAAGCCAGACTATGGTTTGCAACTGCACATTAGGAAGATAGTACTTTTTGGAGAAATGTCCTCTGGTCTGATGAAACATAAATGGAACTGTTTGGCCATAATGACCATGGTTATGTTTGGAGGAAAAAGGGGAAGCTTGCAAGCTGAAGAACACCATCCCAACCGTGAAACATAGGGGTGGCAGCATCATGTTGTGGGGGTGCTTTTCTGCAGGAGGGACTGGTGCACTTCACAAAATAGATTGCATCATGAGATGGATCATTATGTGGATATATTGAAGCAACATCTCAACACATCAGTCAGGAAGTTAAAGCTTGGTCGCAAATGGGTCTTCCAAATGGACAATGACCCCAAGCATACTTCCAAAGTTGTGGTGAAATGGCTTAAGGACAACAAAGTCAAGGTATTGGAGTGGCCATCACAAAGCTCTGACCTCAATCTTTAAAAACATTTGTGGGCAGAATTGAAAAAGTGTGTGCAAGCCAGGAGGCCTACAAACCTGGCTCAATTACACCAGCTCTGTCAAGTGGAATGGGCCAAAATTCACCCAACCTATTGTGGGAAGCTTGTGGAAGGCTACCCGGAACATTTGACGCAAGTTAAACAATTTAAAGGCAATGCTACCAAATACTAATTGAGCGTATGTAAACTTCTGACCCACTGGGAATGTGATGAAAGAAATAAAAGCTGACATCAATCATTCTCTCTACTATTATTCTGACATTTGACATTCTTAAAATAAAGTGGTGATCCTAACTGACCTTAGACAGGGGATTTTTACTCGGATTAAATGTCAGGAATGATCAAAATAGGAGTTTAAATGTATTAGGCTAAGGTGTATGTAAACATCCGACTTCAATATATAACTACTGTTCAAAAGTTTGGGGTCACTTAGAAATGACCTTGTTTTTTAAAGAAAAGCACATTTTTTGGCCATTAAAATAACATCAAATTGATCAGAAATACAGTGTGGACATAGTTAATGTTGTAAATGACTATTGTAGCTGGAAACGGCTGATAGTTAATGGAATATCTACATAGGCGTACAGAAACCCATTATCAGCAACCATCACTCCTGTGTTCCAATGGCATGTTGTTAGCTAATCCAAGTTGATCATTTTAAAAGGCTAATTGATCATTAGAAAACCCTTTTGCAATTATGTTAGCACATCTGAAAACTGTTGTCCCGATTAAAGAAGTAATGAAACTGGCCTTCTTTAGACTAGTTGAGTATCTGAAGCATCAACATTTGTGGGTTCCATTACATGATCAAAATGGGCAGAAACAAATAACTTTCTTCTGAAACTCATCCGTCTATTCTTGTTCTGAGAAATGAAGGCTATTCCATGTGAGAAATTGCCAAGAAACTGAAGATCTCGTACAACGCTGTGTACTACTCCCTTCACAGAACAGCGCAAACTGTCTCGAACCAGAATAGAAAGAGGAGTGGCCCCGGTGCACAACTGAGCAAGAGGACAAGTACATTAGAGTGTCTAGTTTGACAAACAGATGCCTCGCGTCCTCAACTGGCAGTTTCATTAAATAGTACCTGCAAAACACCAGTCTCAACGTCAACAGTGAAGAGGCGACTCCGGGATGCTGGCCTTCTAGGCAGAGTTGCAAAGAAAAAGCATTATCTCAGACTGGCCAATAAAAAGAAAAGATTAAGATGAGCAAAAGAACACAGACACTGGACAGAGGAACTCTGCCTACCGCAAAATAGAATGTTGTGAAAATTCTATGCAACTTCCGGTGTGTGTTTACTGTGAACACTGAGGCTGTCCCCACTTTAAGTTACAGTTTTAACAGTGGAAAAGTAGGCTACTGTGGCTATTTGATCATAATGTAGGTCTACCAGTGTGGCCTACCATCAAAAACAATGGAGGAAAATGTATCCTACAACATGGAAATAGCTAGACAAAAAAAAGCTCTTTTACCTGACTCGCTTTCAAAGATGGCTAAAAATGCACACATTTTGAGCTCTTGTAGGATGCAACCACTCCTTCATTGTTTACTAGAAATTAGTTATAATTGGGATAATAACTAACTAACTAGCAAAGAATATGAACAAATCTGCACATGCAGTTCTCGCTTTGATCTCAAAACAAGCGCATCTCCTCGTGACCGCTCATGCTGTAATCACAGTCCAGTTCAAAATGAATGGATGGCACATATATGTATGGTAATTGCCTATTTGCATATAGGCCTACTGCAGCTCTGATTGGTTATACCGCACTGGTCTGTGGAGAGTATAGGCCTGAGTCATGCCTACAACAAAATCTCCTGCACAGTTAGTTTTGCATAGTAAATCTTGCATAATACTTTTTGTTTTGGTATGTTACATTGAAAGTAGCTAATATTGCTTTGATGCGATCACAATTCCCACAGTAGAGTGTAACTTTGACAGTGTTAACTAAAGTTGAAAACTCTAGAGAATTGAGTGCGCTAGCTGATATTTCTTTTGACTGGCAGCCAGAGGGGAGCTGTGCTCTGTGAACCCTTGCAGCTTAGAGGGAACATTGCATGTAGGATAGATAATAAACAGAGTAGCAGCAGCGTATGTGAAGTGTGTGTGTGTGTGTGTGTGTGTGTGTGTCTGTGTGTGTGTCTGTTGGAGTGTCAGTGTAGTATGTGTGTGGGTAGAGTCCAGTGAGTGTGCATTGAGCCGGTGCAAGAGTCAGTGCAAATAAAAAGAGGATCAATTCAAATAGTCAGGGTAGCCATTTGATTAACTGTTCAGCAGTCTTATTTTTTTTATTTCACCTTTTATTTAACAAGGTAGGCCAGTTGATAACAAGTTCTCATTTTTACAACTGCGACCCGGTCAAGATAAAGCAAAGCAGTGCGACACAAACAACACAGTTACACATGGGATAAACAAACATACAGTCAATAACACAATAGAAAATGTATATACAGTGTGTGCAAATGTAGTGAGATTAGGGAGGTAAGGCAATAAATAGGCCATAGTGGTGAAATAATTACAATTTAGCAATTAAACACGGGAGGGATAGAGGTGCAAAGAAGCAAAAAATAAATAACAGTATGGGGATGAGGTAGTTTGCTACAGTATGCTGATGCTTAAAGTTAGTGAGGGAGATATATGTCTCTAGCTTCAGTGATTTTTGCAATTCGTTCCAGTCATTGGCAGTAGAGAACTGGAAGTTGGCTTTGGGGATGACCAGGGAAATATACCTGCTGGAGTGCGTGCTATGGGTGGGTACTGCTATGGTGACCAGTGAGCTGAGATAAGGTGGGGCTTTACCTAGCAAAGACTTATAGATGACCTGGAGCCAGTGGTTTAGCGACGAATGTGAAGCGAGGGCCAGACAAAGAGAGCATACAGGTCGCAGTGGTGGGTAGTATATGAGGCTTTGGTGACAAAACGGATGGCACAGTGATAGACTACAGTGGGACAAAAAAGTATTTAGTCAGCCACCAATTGTGCAAGTTCTCCCACTTAAAAAGATGAGAGAGGCCTGCAATTGTCATCATAGGTACACTTCAACTATGACAGACAAAATGAGAAAAAAAAAATCCAGAAAATCACATTGTAGGATTTTTAATGAATTTATTTGCAAATTATGGTGGAAAATATGTATTTGGTCAATAACAAAAGTTTATCTCAATACTTTGTTATATACCCTTTGTTGGCAATGACAGAGGTCAAATGTTTTCTGTAAGTCTTCACAAGGTTTTCACACACTGTTGCTGGTATTTTGGCCCATTCCTCCATGCAGATCTCCTCTAGAGCAGTGATGTTTTGGGGCTGTTGCTGGGCAACACGGACTTTCAACTCCCTCCAAAGATTTTCTATGGGGTTGAGATCTGGAGACTGGCTAGACCACTCCAGGACCTTGAAATGCTTCTTACGAAGCCACTCCTTCGTTGCCCGGGCGGTGTGTTTGGGATCATTGTCATGCTGAAAGACCCAGCCACGTTTCATCTTCAATGCCCTTGCTGATGGAAGGAGGTTTTCACTCATAATCTCACGATACATGGCCCCATTCATTCTTTCCTTTACATGGATCAGTCGTCCTGGTCCCTTTGCAGAAAAACAGCCCACAGTAGGTATGGTGTTCTTCACAGTAGGTATGGTGTTCTTTGGATGCAACTCAGCATTCTTTGTCCTCCAAACACGACGAGTTGAGTTTTTACCAAAAAGTTCTATTTTGGTTTCATCTGACCATATGACATTCTCCCAATCTTCTTCTGGATCATCCAAATGCTCTCTAGCAAACTTCAGACGGGCCTGGACATGTACTGGCTTAAGCAGGGGGACACGTCTGGCACTGCAGGATTTGAGTCCCTGGCGGCGTAGTGTGTTACTGATGGTAGGCTTTGTTACTTTGGTCCCAGCTCTCTGCAGGTCATTCACTAGGTCCCCCTGTGTGGTTCTGGGATTTTTGCTCACCGTTCTTGTGATCATTTTGACCCCACGGGGTGAGATCTTGCGTGGAGCCCCAGATCGAGGGAGATTATCAGTGGTCTTGTATGTCTTCCATTTCCTAATAATTGCTCCCACAGTTGATTTCTACAATGTGATTTTCTGGATTTTTTTCTAATTTTGTCTGTCATAGTTGAAGTGTACCTGTGATGAAAATTACAGGCCTCTCTCATCTTTTTAAGTGGGAGATCTTGCACAATTGGTGGCTGACTAAATACTTTTTTTGCCCCACTGTACATCCAATTTTCTGAGTAGAGTGTTTTGTTAATGACATCGCCGAAGTCAAGGATCGGTAAGGTAGTCAGTTTTACGAGGGTATGTTTGGCAGCATGAGTGAAGGATGCTTTGTTGCGAAATAGGAAACCGATTCTAGATTTAGTTTTGGATTGGAGATGCTTAATGTGAGTCTGGAAGGAGAGTTTACAGTCTAACCAGACGACACCTTGAAATTTGTAGTTGTCCACAAATTCTAAGTCAGAACCGTCCAGAGTAGTGATGCTAGACGGGCGGGCGGGTGCGGGCAGCTATCAGTTGAAGAGCATGCATTTAGTTTTACTTGCATTTAAGAGCAGTTGGAGGCCACGGAAGGAGTGTTGTATGGCATTGAAGCTCGTCTGGAGGTTTGTTAACACATTGTCCAAAGAAGGGCCAGAAGTATACAGAATGGTGTCGTCTGCTTAGAGGTGGATCAGAGAATCACCAGCAGCAAGAGCGACATTGATTTATACAGTCTCTCCCATAGAGACTGGCAGGGATCCAGACAAACGCCCCTCCGATTTGACACACTGAACTCTATCTGAAAAGCAGTTGGTGAACCAGGCGAGGTAGTCATTTGAGAAACCAAGGCTGTTGAGTCTGCCGATAAGAATGCGGTGATTGACAGAGTCGAAAGCCTTGGCCAGGTCAATGAAGACGGCTGCACAGTATTGTCTTTTATCGATGGCAGTTGTGATATCATTTAGGACCTTGAGTATGCCTGAGGTGCACCCATGATCCACTCAGAAACCGGATTGCATAGCAGAGAAGGCACGGTGGGATTCGAAATGGTCGGTGATCTGTTTGTTAACTTGACTTTTGAAGACTTTAGAAAGGCAGGGTAGGATAGATATAGGTCTATAACAGATTGGGTCTAGAGTGTCTCCCCCATTTTATTTTATTTACCTTTAGTTATTTATTTTGAAGAGAGGGGATGACCGCGGCAGCTTTCCAATCTTTAGGGATCTCATACAATACAAAAGAGAGGTTTAACAGGCTTGTACTAGGGGTTGCAACAATGGTGGCGGGTATATATTTAGAAAGAGAGGGTCCAGATTGTCTAGCCCAGCTGATTTGTAGGGGTCCAGATTTTGCAGCCCTTTCAGAACATCAGCTATCTGGATTTGGGTGAAGGAGAAATGGGGGAAGCTTGGGTAAGTTGCTGTGGAAGGTGCAGGGCTGTTGACCGGGGTAGGGGTAGCCAGGTGGAAAGCATATGGCCAGCCGTAGAAAAAAGCTTATTGAAATTCTCGATTATTGTAGATTTATCGGTGGTGGCAGTGATTCCTAGCCTCAGTGCTCCAGCGTGCAGCTGGGAGGAGGTGCTCTTATTCGCCATGGACTTTACAGAGTCCCAGAACTTTTTGGAGTTTGTGCTACAGGATGCAAATTTCTGTTAGGAAAGCGAAGGCTAGCTTGTTCAAACTGCCTTTGTATATTGTTTAAAAACCTCCCTGAAAAGTTGCATGTCGCGGGGGCTATTTGATGCTAATGCAGCATGTCACGTGATGTTTTTGTGCTGGTCAAGGGCAGTCAAGTGTGGAATGAACCAAGGGCTATTTCTGTTCTTAGTTCTACATTTTCTGAATGGGGCATGCTTATTTAAGATGTTGTGGAAAGCACTTTTAAAGAATAACTATGCATCCTCTACTGACGGAATGAAGTCAATATCCTTCCAGGATACCCGTGCCAGGTTAATTAGAAAGGTCTGCTCGCTGAAGTGTTTTAGGGAGCGTTTGACAGTGATGACGGGTGCTCGTTTGACCGCGGACCCATTACGGATGCAGGCAATGAGACAGTGATCGCTGAGATCCTGGTTGAAGCCAGCAGAGGTGTATTTAGATGTCAGGATGATATCCAAGAGGGTGCCCATGTTTACAGATTTAGGATTGTACCTGGTAGGTTCCTTGATAACCTACCAGGTACAGGTTCCAGGGTTTTAAACATATCCCAGTTTAGGTCACCTAACAGTACAAACTCTGAAGATAAATGGGGGGCAATTCATTCACATATGGTGTCCAGGGCACAGCTGGGGGCTGAGGGGGGTCTATAACAGGCGGCAACAATGAGAGACTTATTTCTGGAAAGGTGGGTTTTTAAAAGTAGAAGCTCAAACTGTTTGGACACAGACCTGGATAGCATGACAGAACTCTGCAGGCTAACTCCACCCCCCCTTAGGCAGTTCTTTCTTGGCAGAAAATGTTGTAGTTGGGGATGGAAATTTCAGAATTTTTGGTGGCCTTCCTATGCCAGGATTTAGACACGGCTAGGACATCAGGGTTGGCGGAGTGTGCTAAAGCAGTGAATAAAACAAACTTAGGGAGGAGGCTTCTGATGTTAACATGCATGAAACCAAAGTTTTTATGGTTACAGAAGTAAAAAAAAGATAGCGTCTGGGGAATAGAAGTGGTGCTGGGGGCTACAGGGCCTGGGCTAACCTCTACATCACTAGAGGAACAGAGGAGGAGTAGGATAAGGGTATGGCTAAAGGCTATAAGAACTGGTCGTCTAGTGTGTTGGGGACAGGAAATAAGAGGAGCAGATTTCTGGGGTGGTAGAGTAGATTCAGGGCATTATGTACAGACAATGGTATGGTAGGATGTGAGTCCCGTGGAGGTAAACCTAGGCGTTGAGTGACGATGAGAGAGGTTTCGTCTCTGGAGGCACCAGTTAAGCCAGGTGAGGTCTCTGTATGTGTGTGGGACATGACAAAAGAGCTATCTAAGGCATGTTGAGTGGGACGGAGGGCTCTACAGTGAAATAAAACAGTAAGAACTAGCCAAGACAGCAGTAGACAAGGCATATTGACATTAGAGAGAGGCGTAAAGCAAACACAGATGTTGATCAGAAGAGCTAAGACAACAACGGGTAAATGGCGATGAATGAACAGAGCGTGCTAGTTAGGTACATGCAGGACCTGAGTTCGAGGCTGGGGCCGACAGGTAAACAAAATGAGGTACCGTGTTGTTGAAACAGTCCAGGGGGCATCATCTGTGTAGCCGAGTGATCATAGGGTCAAAAGAGCAGCAATAGGTGAGTCCGGGTGCCATTTGGTAGTCACTACTACGCTAGACAAGCAGGGGACACAGCGTTCAGAAAAGCTAGCGGGCCAGGGATAGTAGACGGTTCTTCGGCGACATCGTAACAGAATAGCCTGTTGAGACCCCCTTGGACAGTTACGTCGGCGGTGCTGTGTTCATGTCGGCAGTAAAAGGGTCCAGGCCAATTGGCCAAATAGGTATTGTAGCCCAAGAATTGGCTGAAGGATCTCTTCGGATATCCGGGACATGAGCCTAGCTCGAGGCTAGCTTCAGACTAACTGGTGCTTGCTTTGGGACAGAGACGTTAGCCAGGAGTAGCCACTCGAATAGCAGCTAGCTAGCTGCGATGATCCGGTGTAAAGGTTCAGAGCTTGCGGTAGGAATCCGGAGATGTGGAAGAGAAAGCAGTCTGATATGCTCTGGGTTGATATCGCGCTGTGCAGACTGTCAGGAATTGACCGGGCTGAGGCTGGCTGATGTCTGAGGTAACGGTGATGACCGCTAGCAGTGGCTAACTGACTACTAGCTAGAAGCTAGTTAGCTGGCTAGCTTCTGATGGGGGTTCCAGTTCTAAAATAGTGTAAAATAACAGGTCCGTACCACATTGGGTGAGACGGGTTGCAGTAGATGGAAATTGAGATTAAAATATATACGAAGAAAACAATATATACATGGGATGGGACAAGACAAACAGACATCTGACTGCCACGCCATCTTGGAAAAAATGTATACCCCCTTGTGGCTTGGGTGTATACGCTGTTCAGGAGCCTTTTTGTCCCAGACTGGCTTGCCATGTAGTAGCAGAGAGAACAGTCGATGATAAATGATTTGGGTGGCTGGAATCTTTGACAATTTTCTCTGACGCTGACTGGCATAGAGGTCCGGGATGGCAGCGAGCTCGACCACAGTGATATACTGGGCCATACGCACTACCCTCTGTAGCACCTTATGGTCGGATGCCAGGCAGTTGCCATACCAAGCTGTCATGCAGACAGTCAAGATCTATAGAACATTGGTGCAGCTGTAGAACATTCTAAGGATCTGAGGGCTCCCTCACTATGAGGAAGCCGTCTGCTATCTCTACACTGCAGTCTCACTGTGGATGGGTGAAACTAGAAGCCGGTGAGGAATGCATCTTTTGAATGCAACACTAGACAGTTTGCTGTAGCCAGAGCTATGTTTTTAGAGAGTTGGGCCAATGCGGTGTCCAATGCGGACACTAAAACTTATAACGGCAGCCATGTTAGCTCCCCATTAACATTACATGGGGACAGTGGCGATTTTAGCATGTAAATATTGGGGCAAACTAAAAAATGACAGCAAAGCTACAACACTAAACACACTGTTATGGCCTACATAAAGCTGTCCCAATAGCAAAGCTTTCATTTCAGCACCATGGAGTGATTCCTTACCACAGCTACACCAGGCTATCAGCAGAGCCTTGTCTGGCAGCAAAACCGTTCATTCAGCCTCATTTACTGCCTTTTTAAAAAATATGGCTGACTTGCTTAAACTAATGTGGTTTCTACTGACAATTGAGATGTACATACTATGGAATAAGGGAACGACGAGCGGATAAGAGGCAATCCGTAATTTTGATGAAGACATTGAGCGAGCTAGGACAGATGTAGTCAATCTACAGCACTTTTGAAACGTACAGCGGCAGGATTCAGAACATGGGCCATTTTTACAGTTTTCTCCCTCTACACCAAGTCAGAACCGTAGGATAAATAAAGGGGGCATATAAGCAGACAATGAAAGCGCTGACAACATTTGATAATTACATTTCTCTAATACAGGCTATAGGCTACATGTGCACCACCAAGTCAGAACAGTAGGTTAAGTTATAAAGGGGAAGGGACCAAATTATTATAATTTATGCTGCAGCATACAATATATATATTTTTTAAATTATGTTTTTTTTTTTTTACACCCTTTTCTCCCCAATTTTGTGGTATCCAATTGTTAGTAGTTACTATCTTGTCTCATTGCTACAACTCCCATACTGGCTCGGGAGAGACGAAGGTCGAAAGCCATGCGTCCTCCGAAACACAACCCAACCAAGCCGCACTGCTTCTTAACACAGCGCGCATCCAACCCGGAAGCCAGCCGCACCAATGTGTCGGAGGAAACACCGTGCACCTGGCGACCTGGTTAGCGCGCACTGCGGCCCGGCCCGCCACAGGAGTCTGGTGCGCGATGAGACAATGTTATCCCTACCGGCCAAACCCCCCCTAACCCGGACGATGCTAGGCCAATTGTGCGTCTCCCCACGGACCTCCCGGTCGCGGCCGGCTGCGACAGAGCCTGGGCGCAAACCCAGAGTCTCTGGTGGCACAGCTAGCACTGCATTGCAGTGCTCTAGACCACTGTGCCGCCCGGGAGGCCCTCAAGACATTTTTGAACTCACTTGAATTGGAAGGTGGTCCTTCAAATTTTGCCATCAATGCCTGGCATTCTCTAGATTTATGCTGCTTTCAAGTCAACTAGGAAATTGTGAATGTTTATATTTTTAAGCTTGGAAAAGAGACCCTTAAACCCAGACTTGGACCACACACCGACTCCACTGAATAGCAGGCTAGTGATTGCTATCCAACTCTTGCAGTTAGCCACTGATTCCTTCCAAACCACTCATTGTTGAATTTTCGATTGCCAACTTGTTGTGTAATGTTTGTATCCAATGGTTGATAAGCACCGATACGTTTTCTCTATAATTTCTCTTCATATGACAAGGATTGAAGAGGATTTGCCAGTAGATTGTCGACTTGGTTGATGATGATGACTGCTTGCTAACTAAGATTTTAAAAGTATGATGTTGACATGATCAATCCAATCAAATCTACAGTAGATATAATGTGATTTGACATCATTTTATCTGTGCCCAATGACCTTCTTGGATGGGCACTTCTAATGTAAATCTATGGCAGCACCCAAGGGGCTTGAATGTTTGAGCTCTCCCTGTAGATTTTGCAGTGACGTAGTGTTTTCATGCCTGACAGAACACTGAGTGAATCACGGCGCAACTAGAGAACATTACCAATCCCTACGCTCCGTTTTTTCCCAATGGCTGCCCCACCACCACAGAAAGCACTGAGCTAGGCTGAAACACTTGCATTTTGGAGCTGCCTTACTCAAGAAAGCAAAGCAAAGACCATGTTTGTATGGATCTTTTATTAACTCCCACAAAAAATGTTTTTACATTTTTTGCAAACGGATTTTTTTTCTCAGTGAATCCTACTGGGGAACTTCGAAAATGATTACACTGGAGAGGCTAAAGGGTTATGTGAAACAGGGTAACTCAAAATCAAAAGTTAGCTTTTAGACTAGGGCGAAATTCTCTCTCTTCTCTCTTTCTCTGTTATTTTTTTTTTTTTTCTCTCTCTCCTTTTCTCGCTCTCTCTGAAACACACACACACACACACACACACACACACACACACACACACACACACACACACACACACACACACACACACACACACACACACACACACACACACACACACACACACATACATACACACGCAGCTTGTGAGTATCCAAAAACTCAAAGGAGGCATCTATTTGATGATTTGGAGACCAGAGGAGGCGGATAGAATGGTGTCAAACACAAGGAAAACCAGAGCGACTTACAGGAACAATTAGGGTTTAGTGCTTTGCTCAAGAGCACATATACAGATTTTGTAACCTTGCCTCTGGGATTCGAACCAGACTACCTGCTGCCCATATCATAGCAGTGAGTTGAAGTTCAGGGCACTGAGGACAAAAGCCACAGGACCATGCTGCTGAGGTCACACTGATGGGGTAAAGGGGAACTTTACAGTCGGTAGGCTTGGCTTTAGGCAGTGTCTCGGTATTAAAGACTAGGCTCTCTATTTCTCAGCAAACAGCTGTCAACACCTCGTTAGTCTAACTCCACCAAACTGTGCTTTTTTAGCAGTTAGAGTATGATCAGTAAATTATCATAAATCCATAAGTTAAAGTAGTATATCTACTATCTATGTTGGGGGAAATAGGCAGGGAAGTGGAAGTTAGTTTCTGCTCACTGGGAATAAATCTAGCCTGAAAGAGAGGTGCACTGTTTTTCAAAACAGTCAATAAGAATATAATGAAAAATCTGTTTATCTGAATTATTTCACAACCGATCATCATACTTTACAGCTATGTTTCACAGATGACTGCATGCATGTGGCGAGAAAAACTCGATAAAACAAACAATAAAAACGCAAATGCTATCATTTTAACGGGCATAACCGCACGGCTTCAAGTTTTGTTGGTTTTTCTCCAGTGACTCCAAAGCTGCGGACGCCGTTTGAAAGTAGAAAACAGAATAAATGTGATTTACGCAGCACCTACACATAAACTAATTCCAAATGAGGCCGATGTTTGGGTCGAATCGTAAAGGAGCTCCCGTTCTGACCTGTCAGCGTGTTCCTTGACCACCCATAAAAGTCCAAGTGTGTCGGAGATGACCTTGGATGGCCTGGGGCCAGGGGCTGCGCGACAGGGGCATGGAAGTCTTACCATATTGTTGTCAGAGTAGATAATCAGCAGAGCACATGAAAGGAATACATTCCAGGTTTTATGGGCCAAGGCGGGCTGCTGAAGCCTTTGCTCGGGAGTGAATTCATGTACCCTATTGCAAGGATTAATAACACCAGGCTCATTAGTGCATCCCAACTACTGAGACCCCTGGCGGGAGGCATGATGGGAAAATAACCAACTTCATCGCGCGCCATCCTGACCACGCTCTCCTCCGCAAATCATCATCCTCTCTTGAACATTTTTATTGTAAAGAATTTATCTGACAATTCTATCATGGAAGGTCCCTCAGTATATTTCCCACTGTGTAGCAAGAACAAACATGGAATCAAAGGGATGGTGTTTACGCAAGTCAAATCTTATGTTACCACACTTGCTGTCTTTGAAATAGACAGATTCCACACATTTTATTTGGTTATATATTGCTTTCTTCAATGGCTATAAAATGGCATTTGGTATTGCTTCTGCTTTCTCTTATCTCATTTTGCGCTTACATTGCGGAAATAGCAATAGGAATGAAGGATGTGGTGCATAGGACCTTGATTACAGGTCAATTCTGCAACATTTTTTGTCATGCCCATATTCTTAATTTCCTTAACGACATTTAAAAAAAAAGATAAGCCACACCACTAAATTGTGTCAAATGTCAAATGTATTCATGCTTGATGTGTATGTCATTCCAGGTACTCCACTCTGGCGGAGCAAATTATGTAATAGAAGTTTCTCCCTTCTCCATCTTCTGCCAGCCAGTCACTGCGGTTGCCAAGGGAGTTCTCCACTATGCAGCGCATTGTATGTAATCCAATGTATAAATTGAAGCTACATAAAAACAGCAACCCATGAATGCACAAAATCAGAGTATTGTTACTTATTAACGTTCCACAGATAAGCCTCAGTGTATCTCAGGAGGCTGCTTCTGTATTTGTACTCTCTGTGTGTGTATGGATGGAGGGGTGGATTTATGGTTGCATCCTGAATCTGGGGGGAAGTGTTTAGCCTAGGCTGAGGCTCAATACTTGGATATGGGAAGGAGGTTTTCAGGGGGCTATGATAATCCACTGTGTTAAGATAAACCTTCAGTCCGGTACCTACACTGCTTACAGAGAGATAGGATTGAAAGGCACACAGACTGTATTTGATCCCAAGGCACTCCAACATGATTTTTGGATTACTGCACGACGGGAAGAGTCACCATCGGGCCTTCTCCTGGGACAGGGGACACAATATGGAAGACGGGCCCTCACGGGCCCAGCAAGTGTCGGGCTTGGTGTGCACTTTATGTCTGACTTTCCAACCACTCCTACAACTAGGACAAATCTTTCAAAGTAGGATTAGATAAACAGTGTTTTCTAAGCTTGAAGTACATACAATGAAGTTCTGGACTGGAGTGTCCCATTCTTTTTGAATGGCCTATGTCAAGGCAGCAGTCCGGTTCTTCATTTGCACCCTCTGGCAAGTTTAGTGTAAAATATTAGTCCTGCTGACAATTGTAACTTTATTTATGGACTATGGTGATATTGCTGTGATTGCATGTATCTTGTGAGACATGTCAATGTTTACCATTACATGTTGACACACAGAACATATTGAGGCTAGCCTGTGGATACAAATGACCACTGCATGGTTTTGGCACATGTCGCCAACTCGTATCTTCTCTTAGTGAATCATGGGTAAAACATGTGAGCTTGTGAAATCCAAGATGGGTGCCAGTCCTTTGGCCTCCGTCTCACCCTCATCCCCATTTGAACATCAACCTTTGTTGACCCACTTCTCCACATCCATCCCATCCCATACCAGAGGAATCGACATGAGGGGCCAAGCGAAATGACAGGTGCTAAAAGTTTGACACCATTGGCTGGATATGTGTTCTGTGGAACGTGAGGCGTAAGGAGTGGGGAGGGGGTGGGAGGGATAGAAGGATGGTAGAGTTGTATCGACTTGGCATCAAGCCTTGGAAGAGAACACACCCTTGACAGGCACACTCTCTTGGCCCGGGGTGGGGCGGTACTCTATCTCACAAGCACTATTACAGCCGAACAAGGTGGGCTTTTATCACATTGCTAATCCTGACTCAGAAACTGCATTTCGTACCCTCTTTATGATGGTTAAATCAGTGAGTCAGAAGTGAGAATGTAGCATCGAGAGAAACACAGAGGAAAGCCCAAACTGACTCACTATGCTAGTGGGAGGATGGCTATGTAGACATGTTTAATGGTTTAAGGGTGACCCTGCGGTGAAACCTTGCCATTGCCCAGGGATCTCTAGTACCTCTCTGGGGGCCTGCACTTACAATGTTGGACTTGTCTTTCCCTTGCACTTCTCTTTCTGTCAATCTCAGTAAATGTCTAGCTAATATATTTATATGACTTAACTTACTTGCAGAAATATTCTTGGCTCTCAGTACATTTTTCTCAGACATCAATCAAATAATGAACAAATCAATCGTTCCTTGAATATTCAGTTCTGAAGGAATGCATCCAGTGACAACGGCAATGAGGGACCACAGAATGGAATTGTATTAAAACATTCCCTGTAATTTGGCAGCTGCGTGTTTTAGATGTATTGGAGCAGGCCACACACACATGCACCGCACACTCACATATGCACACACACAGAGAGACCTGTGTGCAAAGGACCCCTTCAATATTGAACACGGGCGCAGGCCCTGCGTCTCTGTATTTACATGTAAATGGCCTACAACAATCTGGGTCCCTCCTGTACTGTAGGATCCCTCCAAAAGGCTGGTGGATGGATGGGTGGCGACTAGTCAGATGGAGAGACCACATCAGATGGGCTTGCATGGCTCTGGAGCCAAAGCTGCAATGGGAGAGCCTGGCAGTCAGGGTAACAGCAGGGACTCCCACATACATTGTGGCGGCCCATAAGCGGTTTAGTCTAACTGGAGAGCAGCACAGTGTCAAGTACAAAAGCAAAGAACCCTATGTCAGAATGAAGATTATTATTATTATTTTAAATAGAGAATTAGCTTACATGCTCCCCAAAGCAAGGTCCAACAAAGTGGAAAGTCAGAGAGGTATGGATACACTGGGCACACACTGGTTGAATCAACCATTATGTCAATAAAATGACGTTGAACCAACGTGGAACAGATGTTGAATTGACAGTGGGGAGGGACTTTGTTTAATCCTTTTTTAACCCGGCAGGTTAAGAAATGACAGAAATTGGACGGAAAGTTTGGTCATAGTACATCCCATTGGCAGCAACTGTAAATGACTGCCTCCACCACAGCCGTACGAAGAGGTATCAAGACAAACTCCCTCAGGTTGGACTTGAGTGACAAGATACACTGAACAGAAACTAGCATGAGTCTCCAAGTAACACGGGGAAGGGAAAGCAGTCTATCTGTTCCTGTGGATCGTCTGTCGAGTGTTTGTCGTGTTTGTCATGTTTGTCGTGTCCTTCTGTGCTAAGCAGGTTAGACATGGTGGAGGTCTAGACACATCGATCGAACGTTCTGTCGGTCAGGGACGGGGAAGCTTGCTTTCGAAGATCATCTCATTGCTTTGGACCTTGCTAGAACAGAACAGATGGGACCAGTTGGCCCCCCCAAATCCGGCACTAATGCTCTGGGTTCTGTTTCAAAAATCTGTTGTATAGGCAACGAACGACTGGTTCCCCCCTCAACAAATGCTTGCATGTTATTAGTCACTCATGCACATAGACATCCACATACAATATTAAGTTGCCAGATAATGTGCAACTAACTCACCAATGTATAGAATAAGAAGGTTGAGAGGCCAATTCCAGTGTACAGCCCACTTAGGACTTGCCATGAACATTTAGTTTCAGGTGAAAAAGCAGACAATGGGCTATGTCTTGAATATACAATGAATTTCCATCGAACGAAGAGTATAGAATATACAAAAAACACCAGAACTACTAAGTGAAACTCCCACTTGGACTGGTATACAAGCATCCTCTTTCCTTACCAGCTCAGTATGAAAAATGACACGCAGGGGATCCCCTATGAAAAGGGAAGCGACATGACTCTTTCCAATCACACACAAAAAAAGTCTGTTAAAGCAGCAGACATCCCAACATAATACATGCAGGTAGTCCTGATTTGACGAGAGCTAACCCCTCCAGCCTAGTGGTTCGCACGTTGGGCCAGTAAATGAAAGGTTGCTAGATCGAATCCCCGAGCTGACAAGGTAAAAAAAATCTGCCATTCTGCCCCTGAACAAGGCAGTTAACCCGTTGTTCCTAGGCCGTCATTGTAACTAAGAATTTGTTCTTAACTGACTTGCCTAGTTAAATAATGGTTCAATAATAAAAAATAAACAAAGCTCCACACCAGCAAGAGCAGCGATCACACCTTCAGTGAGTCGGCTGTTGAAAGGGGAGCCCCCGGGCTGAGGCGTGTGTGTTTGTGTGTTAGACACAGTGAGGTACATTTGCGTGGGAGGTGTTAGAGTTGAGACCCCTTCCTATACAGTCAAAAAGAACAATGTATGAAAGCAATACTTGATCGTGCCATTACCAATGGGCCCTTGATTCAGGCTGTTCAGAGGCGTTGTTGGGATCAGTATTTTGTTGAATTCTGCTATGGTGTTTCGGTATTTTCATTGGGTTGTTATGGTGGTATTAGTCTAATGACTCTTAAAGGGGTCCTCTGCAGGTTGCTATACATCCCATTTTGGACTTATTAATTCATGATATGTACCCATTTGATTCTTGAAGAATATAACTTAAATGCCCCATGAGCTTAGTTCAACTGTTGTGCCACAAAATACCATATAAGCTTGTTTGACTCAAATGTTTGTAAACAAAGTAAATGTAAACAAACCGGATATAGCCTCATAACATGGTTAAAACTTTAATGTTGATATCATGAATGGTCAGTCCTTGCATCCATGGCTTTTTCTATGGATTTGAGGCTGGTTACGTATCTTCAGCCTCATCCCAGGATGTTCTGTTGTTGTTTCAACTGCTTGGTTGCTGTTTTAATCAACAGCAACACTCAGCTTGGTTGGTTTGGTATGTCCTTATATTTGATATATTTAAAGAGCTGTGGTCTGTATTCTAGTTTTTTGCAGTATCAGGCCATGTAGAAGTTGTTTAGGACAAGTCTTTTGACTTTTGAGGTTCCTGTTGCTCGCAAGACTTGGGGGTTGTGGTGAGAATTGTGGGTAACCAGGTACACATCTGATCCCCATCTAGTCTATGTGTGTGTGGGGGTGGGCTTGAGGTGAAGTGAGTCAGTGTGTATGTGTGGGTGGAAGAGTGAGTGGGTGGATGAGCCGCTCCAAGATTGCCTACTTTCTCTTTCTCACTCTTTGTCTTTCACTCTCCTCTCTCCTGACACAATATTGTGTACAATCATATGTACTAGCCAATCATCCCCTGTTCATAGTGATTTATTCAGTGAGGATCTCTTTCAACCTGACAAAATAACCTGAGCTGGTTTCTACCCATCACTGTCCATTCTGATCTTGGCAGGGTCTGCATGGCTTGAGGGTCAGTGCAAGGGTAAGGCATGGCTAGCCGATCACTGCCAGTGCCAGGTACGTTCCGCTCTGTGCTCTTTGTGTTCTGTGGCATGCCTAAAATGGGTCTCTGCCTCCCCACTATGCTCCGGCCTGCCAGTGCCTGTGAGTGTAGCCGTGGTTCCCATAGCAGGAAGAGGAGTCTGTGACCCTGCTCCTGCCTACAGCCTGCTGGCCCACCTCCCTGCCGAGACCAGAAGGCCTGCTCCCGAGCTCTGCCAGCTCTGCCAGCTCTGCCACAGTCTGTGGCACTGATGTCATAATGGCAGGAGCCTGTAGGCGGCTGCTATTGGTGAGTTCTATTAACACCGGATTCCCAAGTTCCATCAGCTGGTTGTGTAATATTTTTGGGGGTTTGTTTTTGTGGTGGGCCAAACAAGTTTTAGGTCGAAAACAAGATGTTCTTCAACATGCTGTTAATTAATGCACATGTACACTTGGTAATGTGCAGATGTTGTTGTGAAGGTCTTTGGAAGGATTTTGACCACAACCAGGTATTGAGTTTTAGATTACCATTTTGATACGGGTGCTCTCCCCACGTCTATGTTTATGGTTCAATCCTGTCTCCTGTAAAGTGCAGCAGCAGGGGCGAACCATCACATTTGGTGCCCAGCGTGGGGGCGGTTGGTAAGCTGTCATGCTCCAACTATCCCATGGAGCTTTTCTTCTGTCTTTTCAGTTAAATTTTGACTAACCTCATTTGCATCTGCTAATTAGATCCTGTTAGCATAATTCATACACATGACACCCTTTTGAAGCTAATGAATAGATACATCTCCAGACAACTCGCAAAGAGTATAATGAGGTTCAAGTTACTCATAAATACATGTTTCTGAAGGGCGCAATCAACAAGAGAAAATTAGATGCATCACATTTTGTAGCCTCCCTGATAACCAACAGGGAGAGTCTGAAACTTACTAACCAGAAAACATTAGCAACGTGTAGTGGACATGAGTCAGTCATGATCATGTGACGAGGTAGCCCCGCCTGCGAACTTCAAAACCAACGTGTAGCTGACATGAGTCGGTCATAGTCACGTGAGGAGGTAGCCCCACCTGCGAACTTCAAAACCAGTGCCTACCCTTGGCTCAAAATAGCATTTCGTCTTAGTCTAATGGTCTACTACGTTGGTTGCCTCCATGGGAAACCTGTATCCCACGTGTTTCAAATGCACCAAACTTTAACCGGAGTGGCTGCGATTCTGGATTTTCTGGAAAATATCTATCTTTTGTTACCTAGCTGCTGCCCACTCCCCTGCCTACATACCTTCTGCTCAGTTCTCCGCTGCTGCTTTGATCAGCGATGAAAGCCTTTGTATGGTGTAGCCTACACACTTCATGTCATACACAAAGGACATGGTCAACATGTTCCAACTATTGCATTCCATGCCTCTGTAGGCTATTAAGCATGAGCGTGATTTCATTTTATTTTGTCCAGGAGAGGCGTTAGGCTACATGCAACTATTTGCATGTTGTACACAAAAGACATGATCATCATGTTCGTACAAACTCGTAAAAAGTTTTTTTGCCCCAATGCAAAACTCAAGTGGGGAGTTACATGCAGCTATCTAGGCAGCATATCAAACACAAGCAAGTCACAGACCCCCAGTCTAATTAGCGATTTATTGTTCTTTTTCATCATCACTGCAAACATTGGCTAAGCAGGAGACAGGCAGTCAAAGTAGTCATGTTCTTTTTCAGCAACTCTGCGTGGTGGCTACGATATGGCAGCAACTACAAAGATTAGCCTACATCATTATACAAAATGCAGATTGTTTTGATCCAATGCAACATGTAAGGACTGTGTCCTGCTTGTGCAACTGCATTATCAGTTACAACAGACAGAGAAGGTTGTAGCCTTCATAATGGGCTTGAATGTTCGTTCAAAATCACCACAGAGTTTTTATTTCAGCTGTAATGTATCCATAAAATATAGTGACGTTACAGACGACCACAGATGGTATGACTGGTTCATAAAGACTCAATCAAGAATCTGAGAAACACTACCATTCACTTCAAGTCAAAATAAGCTATAAGCAAATGTGTTTTTCTCAACAACACATGAATATGTATGTGTGTGTGTATGTATGTATGTATGTATGTATGTATGTATGTATGTATGTATGTATGTATGTATGTATGTATGTATGTATGTATGTATGTATGTATGTATGTATGTATATATGTATGTATGTATGTATGTATGTATGTACAGTGGGGCAAAAAAGTATTTAGTCAGCCACCAATTGTGCAAGTTCTTCCACTTAAAAAGAGGAGAGGCCTGTAATTTTCATCATAGGTACATTTCAATTATGACAGACAAAATGAGAGGAAAAAAATCCCGAAAATCACATTGTATGATTTTTTTATGAATTTATTTGCAAATTATGGTGGAAAATAAGTATTTGGTCACCTACAAACAAGCAAGATTTCTGGCTATCACAGACCTGTAACTTCTTCTTTAAGAGGCTCCTCTGTCCTCCACTCGTTACCTGTATTAATGGCACCTGTTTGAACTTGTTATCAATATAAAAGACACCTGTCCACAACCTCAAACAGTCACACTCCAAACTCCACTATGGCCAAGACCAAAGAGCTGTCAAAGGACACCAGAAACAAAATTGTAGACCTGCACCAGGCTGGGAAGACTGAATCTGCAATAGGTAAGCAGCTTGGTTTGAAGAAATCAACTGTGGGAGCAATTATTAGGAAATGGAAGACATACAAGACCACTGATAATCTCCCTCGATCTGGGGCTCCATGTAAGATCTCACCCCGTGGGGTCAAAATGATCACAAGAATGGTGAGCAAAAATTCCAGAACCACACGGGGGGACCTAGTGAATGACCTGCAGAGAGCTGGGACCAAAGTAACAAAGCCTACCATCAGTAACACACTACGCCGCTAGGGACTCAAATCCTGCAGTGCCATACGTGTCCCCCTGCTTAAGCCAGTACATGTCCAGGCCCGTCTGAAGTTTGCTAGAGAGCATTTGGATGATCCAGAAGAAGATTGGGATAATGTCATATGATCAGATGAAACCAAAATATAACTTTTTGGTAAAAACTCAACTCGCCGTGTTTGGAGGACAAAGAATGCTGAGTTGCATCCAAAGAACACCATATCTACTGTGAAGCATGTGGGTGGAAACATCATGCTTTGGGGCTGTTTTTCTGCAAAAGGACCAGGACGACTGATCCATGTAAAGGAAAGAATGAATGGGGCCATGTATCGTGAGATTTTGAGTGAAAACCTCCTTCCATGTGTATGTGTGAGTTAAGTTTTGTTTTGTCCTCTAAATTGGCCATCCCATTCAACAGTATAATGAATGTAATTGTTAGTATTGCTGTCTTTTTTATTTGATTTTTTATTGTAAAATAATAAACATATTATAAAAATTAAAAAAAGAAGATGAAACGTGGCTGGGTCTTCCAGCATGACAATGATCCCAAACACACCGCCCGGCCAACAAAGGAGTGGCTTAGTAAGGAGCATTTCAACGTCCTGGAGTGGCCTAAGCCAGTCTCAACCCCATAGAAAATCTTTGCAGGGAGTTGAAAGTCTGTGTTGCCAAGCAACAGCCCCAAAACAGCACTGCTCTAGAGGAGATCTGCATGGAGGAATGGGCCAAAATACCAGCAACAGTGTGTGAAAACCTTGTGAAGACTTACAGAAAACGTTTGACCTCTGTCATTGCCAACAAAGGGTATATAACAAAGTATTGAGATAAACTTTTGTTATTGACCAAATACTTATTTTCCACCATAATTTGCAAATAAATTCATAAAAAATCCTACAATGTGATTTTCTGGATTGTTTTTCTCATTTTGTCTGTCATAGTTGAAGTGTACCTATGATGAAAATTACAGGCCTCTGTCATCTTTTTAAGTGGGAGAACTTGCACAATTGGTGGCTGACTAAATACTTTCCCCCCCCACTGTATGTATGTATGTATGTATGTATGTATGTATGTATGTATGTATGTATGTATGTATGTATGTATGTATGTATGTATGTGTGTGTACAGTACCAGTCAAAGGTTTGGACACACCTACTCATTAAAGAGTTTCTTTACTTTTACTATTTTCTCTCAACCAGCTTCATGAGGTAGTCACCTGGAATGCTTTTCCAACAGTCTTCAAGGAGTTCCAACATATGCTGAGCACTTGTTGGCTGCTTTTCCTTCACTCTGCGGTCCAACTCATCCCAAACCATCTCAATTGGGTTGAGGTCGGGTGATTGTGCAGGCCAGGTCATCTGATGCAGCATTCCATCACTCTCCTTGGTCAAATAGCCCTTACACAGCCTGGAGGTGTGTTTTGGGTCACTGTCCTGTTGAAAACCAAATGACTGTGCCACAAAGCGCAAATCAGATGGGATGGCATCTCGCAGCAGAGTGCTCTGGTAGCCATGCTGGTTTAGTGTGCCTTGAATTCAAAATAAATCACAGACAGTGTCCTCAGCAAAGTGCCCACCACACCATCACCCCTCGTCCTCCATGCTTCACGGTGGGAACCACACATGCAGAGATCATCCGTTCACCTACTTTGCGTCTCACAAAGACACGGCGGTTGGAACCAAAAATCTCAAATTTGGACTAATCAGACCAAAGAACAGATTTCCACCGGTCTAATGTCCATTGCTCATGTTTCTTGGCCCAAGTAAGTTCCTTCTTATTGGGGTCCTTTAGTAGTGGTTTCTTTGCAGCAATTCAACCATGAAGGTCTGATTTACGCAGACTCCGCTGAACAGTTGATGTTGAGATGTGTCTGTTACTTGAACTCTGGGAAGCATTTATTTGGGCTGCAATCTGAGGCTGGTAACTTTATTTTTTTATTTATTCATTATTTTACCAGGTAAGTTGACATGTTCTCATTTGCAGCAACAACCTGGGGAATAGTTACAGGGGAGAGGAGGGGGATTAATGAGCCAATTGTAAACTGGGGATTATTAGGTGACCATGATGGTTTGAGGGCCAAATTGGGAATTTAGCCAGGACACCGGGGTTAACACCCCTACTCTTACAATAGGTGCCATGGGATCTTTAAAGACCTCAGAGAGTCAGGACACCCGTTTAACGTCCCATCCAAAAGACAGCACCCTACACAGGGCAGTGTCCCCAATCACTGCCCTGGGGCATTGGGATATTTTTTAGACCAGGAGAAAGAGTGCCTCCTACTGGCCCTCCAACACCACTTCCAGCAGCATCTGGTCTCCCATCCAGGAACTGACCAGGACCAACCCTGCTTAGCTTCAGAAGCAAGCCAGCAGTGGTATGCAGGGTGGTATGCTGCTGGCCAATTAACTTATCCTCTGTAGCAGAGGTAAATCTGGGTCTTCCTTTCCTGTAGCGGTCCTCATGAGAGCCAGTTTCATCACAGAGCTTGATGGTTTTTGCGACTGCACTTGAAGAATTTTTTTTATTTTCCGCATTGACTGACCTTCATGTCTTAATGTAATGTTGGACTGTCGTTTCTCTTTACTTATTTGAGCTGTTCTTGCCATAATATGGACTTGGTATTTTACCAAATAGGGCTACCTTGTCACAACACAACTGATTGGCTCATTATTTCCTGGATACTTATACCTGTGATCTCTGTTTGTCTGTTGCCATTTTGTCTTCTTTGTCAAGTCCACCAGTGGTTTGTCTCTGCTCCTGCGTTTTCCTAGTTCTCGCTTTTTCTTGCCCTCCTGGTTTTGACCCTTGCCTGTTCTGACTCTGACCCTGCCTGCCTGACCCTGAGCCTGCCTGCCGTCCTGTACCTTCCTCCTACTCTGGATTACCGACCTCTGCCTGACCTGAGCCTGCCTGTCGTCCTGTACCTTTGCCCCACTACTCTGGATTATGGACCCCTGCCTGCCTTGACCTGTCGTTTGCCTGCCCCTGTTGCTGTAATAAACATTGTTGTGTCAACACAGTCTACATTTGGTTCTTACCTGAAACGTGATACTTTTGACTGGTACTGTGTGTGTGTGTGTGTGTGTGTCTGTGTGTGTGTGTGTGTGTGTGTGTACACACAGTATATCAATATTCATGTGTTGCGAACACATTTGCTTATAGCTTATTTTGACTTGAAGTGAATGGTAGTGTTTCTCAGATTCTTGATTGAGTCTTTATGAACCAGTCATACCATCTGTGGTCGTCTGTAACGTCACTATATTTTATGGATACATTACAGCTGAAATAAAAACTCTGTGGTGATTTTGAACGAACATTCAAGCCCATTATGAAGGCTACAACCTTCTCTGTCTGTTGTAACTGATAATGCAGTTGCACAAGCAGGACACAGTCCTTACATGTTGCATTGGAGCAAAAACAATCTGCGTTTTGTACGATGATGTAGGCTAATCTTTGTAGTTGCTGCCATATCGTAGCCACCACGCAGAGTTGCTGAAAAAGAACACGACTACTTTGACTGTCTCCTGCTTAGCCAATGTTTGCAGTGATGATGAAAAAGAACAATAAATCGCTAATTAGACTGCGTGTCTGTGACTTGCTTGTGTTTTATATGTTGCCTAGATAGCTGCATGTAACTCCCCACTTGAGTTTTGCATTGGGGCAAAAGACTATCTGTGAGTTTGTACGAACATAAAGAAAAACCCTGGAATGAGTAGGTGTTTCCACATGACTGGTACTGTGTGTATATATATATGTTTAAATATGCATAAGTAGGCATGTGTATGATTCACAATATATTTCAGCGATAAGGCCAGAGGGAGTGTGGTGTATGGCCAATATACAATGGCTAAGGGCTGTTCTAAGGTACAAAGTGAACGTGACACCAGTAGGGAGCCAGCCGTGTGTGTGCGCCTGCATAATTGTGTGTATGCACATTTACAGTATGTAGTATGTGTGTGTTCCCGTCTGGTCTCTCCAACCAGTTGATCTTTCACATTTCGCATGGGCAGGAGGGACAGGAGGCTGCCAGGGTGCAGCCGGAGCCTGGGTACAGTACGCTAGCAGTGCCCGGCATTCATTAGCACCTCCCAAGCTGTCTGCACTTTCACCAAACGCTCTCTAACATGCACTCACTGGCTTCCCGCTCCCTCCCGTCACCCTGCTCAAAGGCCTTCACCACGCGTTGGCTTCCCTTAGCCGCAGCTGAGGCCTCCATCTTGGCTTGCTCCAAGTCAACTTTGGTGGAGTTCACCCACCGACACTCAGAAGGCAGTACTTCATTGAAGTCCTCAGTAGTCGTAATCATGCGCTGGTCAACTTTCGCTCGCTAAGATCGATCAGTGCCCACTTGATAGTGACGCTGATGTGGCTTGCCTCATGATCCCTTTATTTCATTGTTGACTTGGTCGACTCTACAGTGGTCACTTCAATCAGCGTCTGTGGAATCCGCCATCAGACCCATCACAACAATCAAACTCCCGCTCGTCCCCTACTACCGTCCATCTAATCTCCCAGCAGAGCAGACCTATAATCGTTCCTTCAGGTATCCATATCATGGCACCTCTCACTGTCACCCTTGACTGGTCAGAGCGGACTGTGAGCTGATCAACACTAGCAGGTACTTACGAACTGCACCGTGGAAACTCCGCCAAGAAAGAGGCCAATCTGTGAAGGAAGGTGATTCACCCTCAGAGTGAGAAATAGCCCCGCCCCTCCCGTCCCCTACGGTAGTTTATGTCCAGCACTCAGGCGACCGGGTCACTTGTTTTTTTTTTTACACTTTACACCATCATACGACTTAATGACACGAGGGAGAGAGGGGTGGAGGGATGGGGAGGAGAGGGAGATGTGAGCAGTGACCTGAGGTCTGAGTCTGTGAACTCTGATGCCGCAGGAGGCGAGATGGCACACTCCGGGCTGATGAGTGAGGTGTCTCTCTTTCTTTCATCCCCCCTCCCTCAACCCCCCCGTCTCTCTCTCTCTCTCTCTGTCTCTCTCCTTTCGCCTTTCCTCGCAGGATCAACAGGCAGGGAATACCTCAGAGAGCTGAGACCAGGGTGCAAAGAACACAGCGGGAGGGGTGTTTACCATAGTTCTGCCAGCCGGCTCCCTTAATAGCAGGATTATGCCTATGCCACACAGTATCAGTGTAGGCTAGTCCTGTTTTTCACAGTGTCTTTTTTTGGGGCTGACACACTGTCCTCTCACTGTTACCAGAGTAGTATATGTTATTACTGCAGCAGAATGGAATGCCTAATGCTGTGAGATAGAAATTGTGGCATTTAGCATTTTCGCAAACACTGTTTGGTTGGTTTGAGGGGTCTGTTTGGTTTCTTGTTTGAAGGGTAGGTTTACATTCTGATTTGAAGGGTATATTTCAGTTACCAGTGCTTATAAACTAAGTACTGGGAAGTATATGAGACAAAGAAGTAGAAAAACAGATATCCAGTAGTATGTCTTGGAGCTATCTGAGCAATGTCTGCTAAACCAGTCTCATCTCTGCAGCAGCTGATAGCCTCCACAGTAGATCTGCTAGCCTGCAGGCTAACGTAAATGCTAATGGCTTTGAAGGATAATCCGGACTGAAGGCTTGTGCCACGATCGCATGGTGCTCATCTAAGCCGAAGCATGTTCTGTCTGTCCATCCCTGAGCACTTGCGTCCCCTTCAAATCCACTCAAACAGATAGGGCACACTGACAGCCACTTGGTTGGAATATAGTTTCAGGCCAATTAGCTCAACAGCAGACAAACCTCAAAAAACAGCAAGCTGTTCCGTCACATTCTGCCGAACAAGGGGGTAATGGTATTTGATAGGGAATGTATTTCGATGCTAACCCACGTCGTGTTCAATATAATCAAGATAGATAGGGAAGGAGGGCCTGGAGTCTCGGGGCCAATTAACGCCTCTGAATGCGTCTCGCTAGCTCATCATGCAGAGCCTCTGTCTGTGTTAGCATATGTAATGATCTGGAATTAAAACACTCCATACTATCGTAAAGGAAAATGATATTATCCTGTTTTATTTATGTTTGATCATCTGTGTGATATACATGTTTCAGTGTATAACCCTTTACACCAGGAATCATACATTAAATTCAGCCGCGGGCTGATCTTTTCTTGAGCGGATGGATGGAGGGCCGGAACCTAATTACAAATCGTTTGTAGACCGCAAATTGACCGCAAGAAGCCTAAACAGACATAATATTTGACTGAAACATAATCATTTCAAACCTTGCATACATTTGTATACGATCACGTGTCTCTCTACTATGTGAGTGAACACATGGGAACACATTTCCAAAATTAAAAATGCCTCGAGCTGATGCTTTTAAAACCATTTTTTTAATGTCCATCAATGTAAAAGTGGTCAACTAAAACCACCCTTGCAGGCCTGTTGGGGAACCCTGTTTTACACTCTAAATGAAGAATAAATGAGCATTTTCTATGAATAGGAATCCCGTCTGTAAAATAAATGTATACATAGAGGTTTAACTGCCGTCGGGTACTGATGCATAAAATACACCATTCAAAGCTATTATTATACTCATTAACACATTCCTTCAGTTAAAATGCACCCACAAATGAAGACAAACACCTAGATATTTATAACTGACAGTGTCTTGTTGCTGATGATGGTATGTGTAGGTATTACATTTGGTATAATGCTTAGTATATATCATTTTAAATATGAAGGAGAGTTCCTTAACGATGGTATAAGGTCTTTGAATGTTTTTATTATAAAAACAGTGGATTATTTAGAATTTTCTGTCTTCATTGTCTCTCAGTCCACAATTTCAAGGTATCCAGATCAATAGATATTTAATAGATTGGCACAGGTGGACTTACGGAACTCTCCAATATTTTCACATTATAAGTGGTTTTGCTTATAGCCCCATTTTTTGAGATTTGTTTCTAATCCAAGTTGTATTCCAAATGTTCAGATAGTGAGACAAAGGTGTTTATCAGCGCTGTTGCTTTTGGATCAGCGTTGTAGCGAACATCCTCTGAGGCAGAACTGCAAAGAGGCCACCGCTGACTCCAACTAATTTTAGGAGCTGCCACGCGTATGGGACAGCCTGCTGGGTCCAACATGGGCCTTCACCATGCCACGAAATAAACTAATGGTGGGCGAAAAAGAGAAAATTGATAAAGCCAGCACCCACGCCAGTTTTGTTTTCCAAGTGAACAATACCAGCATTGCTTAGCAGGGGCTCTGGCATGCCTGAAGGTGGTTCATTGTTTGTGAAAAAATCAACAACTTAGAAAATAGATTTGGACTTTTTTGGCTTCAGGTTTCAATGCGGGGTACACTTTGATAAGACTTTTAACAGTTCACAATAGTTCAAAGAGCAAAATAACATAAGTTTGTGCAGTAAAAACTTTTTTTTTTAAATAGTCTGAGATATCCAATTTAGATTTTGATATTCAACTACAAGAAATGGAAGGTAAGTAAGAGACACTGTGGGCAGTCAGAGAGAAAGAGAAGAGAGCAAGTTGAGGACAATACAGGGGCCCCTGCTGGAGGGCAGAGAAAGCCCGGATCCACCCTATTTATCAAGGTTCTGAAGAAGCCAGTACTCCATTCCACTTGACCCTGGATAGATGTAAAGTAAATCATCACTGGCCCCGACGCCGTGCCCTCCAGCTACAACACGTCAGTCCCCTTTCTCCTTCGGCTCACCATGAGCTGTTTGGGCAGATGCTAAATGCAAAGGGCACATACCCCGAGTCTCCCGACCCACCTCCTCAACCCTCCTCCTCTCCAACTCCCCCCCTTCACATTCAGTGTGTTGGCCTTTGTCTGTCTTAATTGAGCTCCCAACTCCATTTAATGGGCTGTTTAATACTTATTGAAACAGAGCTAGTGCTGCGGGTTAAATACATCTTAATGCACCGCAGCTAATCCCTTCATTAAAAGAGTTGTACGGCTGGTTGAGCGCCGCAAGATTGCGTCCATTAATTAGGGGGTCTCTCTCTGCGCCCATCAGGCCGCATGGAGGGGCGTTAGAGGGGCATAGCGGCGGGCTGTGAATGGTGGGAGAGGAGGAAAGTAGAAA
This sequence comes from Oncorhynchus tshawytscha, assembly GCF_018296145.1. NCBI lineage: Eukaryota > Metazoa > Chordata > Actinopteri > Salmoniformes > Salmonidae > Oncorhynchus > Oncorhynchus tshawytscha. The sequence continues at coordinate 3,226,961 of NC_056459.1, forward strand.
GAGGGATGCAAGCTCAAATACAGCAGGGGAGAACAAGGAGTTGGGAGTTTCTTTAGGTAGCAAAGCTTGTCATTTGAACAATGTTGCTCTGTATGTATTTCTTCAGCACCATTTTATTCGTATGAGAATAATGTTGAAGGTGGATAATTGGGTGGAGTTCAAGGTGGAGAATTACTGACATCAAAATGAATTCAATGTGGAGGGAGATAGGAAGCGCCTCTCCTTTTATTTACAGGTTGTCCATTTTCTTGTTGAAAATACAGTATAATCCTATTTTACAAATCACAACAAAATGCATAATCTATACAGCATTACATTTAAAATGAATTAAGAACATTATGGAATGCAATATATTACAATTTTACAAATCACAACAATATGTGTAATTTATACAGCAGTCTATTTGAAAATAATGAATAACATTATGGAATCTTTATACAAAAGAGTGTCTAGATGAATGTAAATGAATTGTAATAAAGTTGTAGTCATTGTCATAACATTATCGTAAGTAATGTGCGGGTATATAACAGGTGTACATTTCACTATTTGAAAAGATAACAAAACTGCAACGTTAGTTTGTAGTATCACTTGTCTTTACGGTATGAGGTAGGTGCAGTGTTGGCACTGAGCTGACAGTCCCCATGCTAATGTTCCTGACTCTGTACAGGGTGGGGAGCTGCGCCGTGGCACGACAGGCAGGCCCAGCGTTGTCTTGTCTGGGCTCAGAGCCATGCTGCATTGGCCAGGGCGCATTGTCACAACCTTCCTGTACTCTCCTTCTCCACTTCCCCCCCTCCCATACCCCCCTTCCCTTTCACTTCAATATGGTGTTCTGAACAAGAAACAGGCCCCTTGTATTTACTCTTCCGTCCTCACGTCCTCACATTTGAAGACAACTTTTGATGAGGAGCCTCCCTTGACGAAAAGACAGCTTTCGATGACCTGACCTCACGCTTGCAAACAAAATGTAGCTTGTGGTAGGTTTGACACATTTTACATTTCAGAACTAGTGCATTATAGTTTGTAATTATCCAAATCCAGTTTTGTGTTTATAGAATTAAATTACCCCATCTTCTCATCCTATGATGTGCAGTCAGTCTGCTGACCCAGGCTGTCGGTCTCTTGCTTAATGATGCCGGAGAACATCGAGGCCCTTGAGGACAAGTCTTCTTTTCTGGAGTCGGACAAGCAGATTGTGATCATCTTGAACACTCATCCCCCCCCCCTCCCCGCTGTTGCACTGCGCTTTAATTTCCTGACACTTTCAGAGCTTTTCTCGCTGTATATTTTATCACTTTCTCTTAAGACTTGTGCTCAGCTACGCCTCGGCTCCTCTTAATAAACACAGCCAAAAGACAAGATGACTGACTCGCTCTTAAGATTTTTTTCTTCTTCTTCTTCGCTCTTCCTCATTTGAACCGAGCAGGCGTATATTGGAAGGGGCACACTTAACGGAATAATTTCTCACTGTATTAGTCAAATGTATCTTTTCACGCCTGTAAATATCGTGCTTGGTTCATTTTGGAAACCCGTTCCTCTGAGGGAAGGCCACATGTCTTGTTGAGAGCTTGGGGCTGACAAAATGGTGGTGTTTCTGTTGAACTGTCAGCGTATGGAAAGGATGGTGGCACACGCACAGACGTTGTATATCAGTATACAGTAAATTTTGATTAATTGTTGCTGGAATAATGAACTGCACACAGTATATATATATTTTTTTAAATATGCCGCATACTCATTTGACAGAATTGCGAATTTGTGGTGATCTGTTTTTAGTAAAACATTTTTTTACATCTAACAAGCATCTTGCGCGTAATCAATCATACAGCAATGATCATTAATTCCATAATTACAAATGTATGAATATCATTGCCCGTTTTAATTTATTAATCGGACAATATGTTGGCACGTTCATGGGATGTCAATATCATCAGAGATTAATTGTTTGTCACCTCACTATGTGTTTGTTAATGTTATGAAATGGAAGTGTAATGGAAGTGTGACAGCAAATTGAGAGATCTCCTTTTTTGATTGTTAAAAAAAACAAAAAAAACTGGTAGAGTTATAGGCGCGTGATCACAACAAGGTACTGACACTGTCTGAAGACACACATTTCTAGTGCCAACAAGTTCATGAGTGGAATCCTGTGGATGTCAGCACATGTACAGTGTAGTTATCATACAATTTGAACAAGGATAAAATAAGAATAATAACAATATCTCAGATAAGGTTTCTCTGAGATGCTTCCGTTTGTGTGTCTACAAATTAAACAAATGTAATAAAATAGCACCCTTATGCACACATGTGCACCTCCTCACACTCGTATCATGCGCTATCAGAAATAATCCTCACGTTTTGTCCCCTGGAGTTTTCTGCCAAAATATAGTTTGTTTAAAAATGTATCAATTTGCTTATTAGACACCAGATTCAATTCACTCCTTACATTTCAAGGTATGTCGTGGCCCTGTGTGTACAGTACAGTACGCAAGCCTCTTTTGTCAGAACATACAAGTCCTGACAGGCATCTATTGATCAACCCTCCGATCAATATGGCTCCTGTTGATGAGGTGCTGAGATTTCTTGGGGACAAGTCACGACCTGCACCGTACAGCAACCCCAACCACCTCCATCTACCCCCTTCTATGGTAGTACTCAGCCCTGTCTAATTGCCTAAAGCCACCCCCTACCCCCCCCACCCCACCCCTATCCATGCCTCCTCCTCCACCCTTCCACCCCTGCACCTTCCTGATAGCCCCAGGCCAGAGCAGTCCTCGTGGCGGTCGGTCAGGAGAGTGGCCTCGGCTGGGGCTTGGGCCCCATCACTCACACTCAGCTCAATGTGTTAATAGATCCAATGCCATCTTATTTTCTCACTTCGGAAAGACGGCGAGGGGCGACCAGGCGGGAGCGGCAGTCTGCCGCGCTGGAAGGCCTGGGAGGAAGAGGAGGAAGGCAGGGGGGAGGTGGAAGGAGGGTTGCGGCACTCAAGGAGGTCAAATAGAAGGCAGGGGGAACAAGTTCATCAGTGCAACGTAGGAGGATCGGATAAAGAGGGACAGGAGGATCCTAAGAACCACTGCTGTTTGTTTTTTGTACATTTTCTCTTGAAAAGGTTGGCCAAAATGTGAGAGCAGGGGTCGCAGGTTTGGTCACCCATCCACAAGTCATCCATAGCGTCAGTTTCTCATCAATTTATTCACAGATGAGCAAGTCAGTGGCAGAACGCTTCGATGCCATCTTCCTCATAAGAGACAGGAGATGAATAAGCCATAAAATATACATCATATTCTCATTTTTAGTATTCTCTCACTGTTGATGACGTCTTATGTCACCTATACAGACTATGTTCAATCCCGGGTATACAGTAACTTGTTGCGCACAACATTTTCCAGGACAGACATTATTCAAGAAATTATAATGAAAAATATGAATTTACTATTAACTGACCAGCACATCATTCAAAATCAGCGAGGTAGTAGTGAGAGAAGTACGTTTCCAGTAGATATTTTGCATTACATACTGTAATCTAATTGTACTTATAACGTTGTGCAGTGCAGACTGTGTTGAAGTAACAATGTTTATTACAGCAACAGGGGCAGGCAAACGACAGGTCAAGGCAGGCAGGGGTCCATAATCCAGACTGGTGTGGCAAAAGTACAGGACGACAGGCAGGCTTTGGGGTCAAGACAGGCAGAGGTCGGTAATCCAGAGTAGGGGCAACGGTACAGGATGGCAGGCAGGTCAGGCGGAGTGGTCAGGCAGGTGGGCTCAGAGTCCGGCTAAGCAAGCAAGGGTCAAAACCAGGAGGACAAGGAAAAAAAGAGACCGGGGAAAGGCAGGAGCTGAGCAAACCGCTGGTTGACTTGACAAACAAGACGAACTGGCGACAGACAAACAGAGAACACAGGTATAAATACACAGGGGATAATGGGGAAGATGGGAGACACCTGGAGGGTGGTGGAGACAATCACAAGGACGGGGGAAACAGAGCAGGGCAGGACAGTACTGAAGAGTACAAAATCAGGCTGCGGTTTTGTGCTGTGCTTTTCTGTTGAAACATAAGTAAATAATGTCAGACCAGACCATAGACCACTATTGCAGATACATTTGATGAAAAGCAGTTTTCATGAAAAAGCAACACAAGAACATAGGAATCCCTGTCTTGCTTTGCACCTACCAGAACCCCCACGCAGTAATCAGCACGAGTCATGACTGACATCTGTCAGTTGGTTTATGAAGGCGAGTAGAGTAGTCCTTTTTAAAGTGTTTGTCTCAGATATAAAGAACAATTAGCCAATGAAAGAAAGCAGCACTTGTTTCCAGATGGATACACTTGCAAGTTGGCAAAAGGGCAAAATGTTTGCCAACAAGAGTAGATATCTGCAAAAAGAGTGCACACTTGGTCTGGATGAAGCCATGTTAACTGGTCTACTTGGCACATTCTACATAACTGCACGCAATGGCGGCAAGGTCATCGTAGACGTGACTGCAGTTACATTTTCGAATGACACTTGTCACATTGTCGGAGAGCCTGGTTATTTTCACATAGACATTGAACATCAATGCCCTTTTTGCATTTCTCCTCAGAGCGTAAAGGTTAGAAGGATCAGAAAGTATAAAAGTTCACAGAGACATCCTCACGTGTTAAGAGGGGAAGGAGGAGGATGGTGTGTAAGAACTAGGCAGGCACAGACTTGGCTCTGAGCCACATGTGTCTTCAGTGGTTTGGGTTCTTCACCTTCCCCTGGCCCTGTCACGTTAGTTACAGTGTCCCTCTCTGGGCGCCGGGGATGCGAGGTGACACTGGCAGCCAGGGTGGCTTCCATGTCACAGAGGTGAGACAAGGCTCTCCGGCTAGATGGCCTGACCCGGGGGAACCCCTTTGGGTCTGCCGCATGTGGAAGAAAAAAACAACACATCCTTTCTCACCGTGGCTGTGGTGTCTAGCGATGATGATAATGATATGGTCAGGATGGACACCCCCCTGTAACCATGTATGATATTGGCTCCTTCTCCGTGCATCTCTAGGCCCGCCGTCCACCGGAGGTGAAACACACCACAGTCATTTGATGTGGCAGTGTGTTAAGACATTCATTAGGGTTTAATTGGAGAGACAGCTTTAGGAGGGAAGGAGGGACAATGATGTCGTTCTGTTGGAATGGCAAAGTTCGTCTCTGTGAGGTGAGAAGTGACCGAGACATGTCAAAGGTCACCAAGGGCCAGAGGCCACCCACAGTGGATACAGTCACTCACTGTGCACACACTATATTTAGATGCTGATGCACATTCAAACACTGAACACATACAACATGTGTACACACACACACACACACACACACACACACACACATGAAAACACACTTTTGACAGGGAGGGGTATCTGAGTGACATAGAGGGATATCTGAATGAGTGATGAGGGGATTTTATCTGCCTCATACCCCTCTCCTTTGCCCTCTCCCCTGTATGGCTCACACCCCTGTCGTGCTATAGCACTCACATCCTGCCCTGGCCACGCACAAGGTCACTCATCTGTTTAGAAAACAGATGCTTTCAGATGGCTACTTTCAGCTTTGTGTGTGTGTGTGTGTGTGTGTGTGTGTGTGTGTGTGTGTGTGTGTGTGTGTCGGTGTCGCAGGTGGGCGTAAAGTAATTTGGGTTTGTTTTTTCAGATGGCATCTTCCTCCTATCAACTCACCCTTCTACCATACCGAAAGTTCAGTCCTCTCTATAATGCCTGTGACCTTTTGCTTCAAATTCCCCTTTCTTTGTTTAACCCTTCATCCATTTCAAATGATAACCCATTTAATGATGCTATGATGTTTTGTAATGGTCCATGAATAGTAATGGAAGTAATCCATGATGAAACCCATACATGAGAACGTACAATGTTAAGGAAATGAATAGATACTTACTCGTGCTGCCTTCTGTCCCCTGAACCAGGGGGAGTTGAGGTCACCTGTGATATGTTGGAAAGGAAAATGCCCCCCCCGTCTCAATACAGAACCACACGCACGCACACACACGCAAACGCAAAGACACACGCACGCACGTACGCATGCGCTCACACACAACCCGGCCTTTCAGTGTTTTCGTATGGTCCCGCCCTGCTGGGCCTTAGTAATGGCAGTGTTTGTGTTGGTCAGCGGGGTCTCTGTCCACACAGTCAGAGGGGTCAGTGCCCCCACAGCAGGCATTGGACAGAGGGGTACACACAGAGTGGGGGGGTACCACTCCTAGTGTTGGTGTGGTCCACTCCACACTCCCCCACACATTCAAGCCAATGCGTTCAATGTTCACTGTAATGCCAAGCTTGTCTGTCAGGGCCCTTCTCTGTGGGCTCTGGCCTTGGCATCCCACTGTAAGGGAGGCATAAACTGGCATAGGCGGACACTGGCTGTCCCAAATGGCACCCTATTCCCTATATAGTGCACAGGGCTCTGGTCAAAAGTAGTGCACTGTATAGGGAATGTGCTGCCACTTGGGACACAGGCATAAGCTTCCTTGCGGCACTGCATATGATTAGCTGGATCATTGGGCAGCTTGGCCATAGTGCTCCCTGGGCATGGGTCCACAGGCCAAGGGCATCAGGGGCTCTGCCAAGGTGGAAGCGGATCTTGTGCTTGTTTACATTACATTGTGCTGACTTGGAGTATTCCAGTTTAATCTCCATTCGATCACATGGATAGCATTGCCAGTATATCTATGTATTGCCAGTGTCTATGTCTCACACTTAGATAGTGTCTATGAACAAAATTGGTAATTGGTCAGTTCTTTTAAAAAAAGTTACACATGGTGCCAGTGGGTCATACATATGCACAGTATGTCTGAATGTTTTGATGAGGGAAGCATTATTTTGACCATATTCTATACACACTGTGTGTACAAAACTTTAGGAACGTCATAATATTGAGTTGCACCCCCCTTTGCCATCAGAAAACCCTCAATTCATCGGGGCATGGACTGCAAGGTGTCGAAAGCGTTCCACAGGGATGTTGGCCCATGTTGACTCCAATGTTTGCCACAGTTGTGTCAAGTTGGCTGGATGTCCTTTGAGTGGAGGACCATTCTTGATACACACAGGAAACTGTTGAAGGTGAAAACCCCAGTAGCGTTGCAGTTCTTGACACAAATCGGGGAGCCTGGAACCTACTACCATACACCGTTCAAAGGCACTTAAATATTTTGTCTTGCCAGTTCAGACTCTGAATGGCACACATACGCAATCCATGTCTCAGTTGTCCCAAGACTTAAAAATTATTATTTAACCTGTCTCCTCCCCTTCAACTACACTGATTGCAGTGGATTTAATAGGTGACATCAATAAGGGATCATAGCTTTCATCTGGATTCATCTGGTCAGTCTATGTCATGGAAAGAACATGTGTTCTAATGTTTTGTACACTCAGTGTATATTTGAGCTTTATTTTGATAGAGATGGGAGGCATACAATATCATTGTCACCTGTGTATCGTAAAGAGGTACAAAGGGCATAAAGCTAGTGCTATTTCTCTATATACTGTCTGTCTAACACTGCACACTTGATCGTCAATAGGATATGTTGGTGTATTCATTCACAGTCCTCTCTAGAAAATGAGATTTTATCTCAATGAGACTAACCTTTAAAGTGTTTTAACAATACACGTATTAATTCACAACCATTGAGCACTTGCGGTCTTGCCCATGTCTGGTCTTGTTTTAAAATACCCAAAATTCTCTCTGACAGGAAAGGGTTAAACGATTTCAAGCTTTTTAAAACAGCAATCCAAGAAGCTGCCTTTCAGCCGAGTCTTCTTCTTTCACACCTCCAACTTCGCAAGTGTTCGACTTCCGTCTGTTGTGGTCTCCTCTCTTTCTCTCTCCTCTCGTTTTCCCTCGTTTTTTTTCACTTGTAGATCCAAACACCATAGTGCCACACGGAAACATCCTCACCATTACCATCCAGCTCCAACACCCACTTACCATGCCAACACCCCTTACCCCAAGACTAACTTACCCCCTCTGTAGCCCCCCACCCCCTTACTACCTTACAGTAACCCCTACCCCTCTAACCCCCTGGCTCTTCCCCCCCAAATCCCTTTCCTACCTCCTTTCCCTGAGGGTGGTGGGTGTGGGTCACTTCTCCCCTCTGCTTTGCCGCCTCCCCGGCCCTGTGCTGTCACTCTGGATGGCTCCTTGTCCACTCTGTCCCGCTGTGATTGAGCATTACGAGGTGTTTCACGCCTCTGTGCATTAGCCCAGAAAGTGGAGAGGAGAGTGGAGGGGAGAGACGAGGGCAGGGCTGAAGGGTAAATGATACGTATGGATCGCAGGGGCACAGGGTTCAACCGAGGGTCAAGTCAGTGCCACTGAGCCCCGCTGAAGGTGCCAAAGCACGCACGTGGGCTATGGATGGATGGGAGCATACACTCATGCGTGTGGACAAGCACACACCACACTTTTTCTCTCACACTGTACACATGCACTACAGTTGGGCATTGGAGCAGGGATTCCTACCCACACAGAAAATGAGGCAAAATAAAGATGAGTACATATAAATAATAACACATACACATACACTAATGAATAAACATTCACACATGAAATAGACTATGCCCTTGCAAAAGTCATCGTTTTCTAACCCTTGGTGGCAGCTCAACCACAGCATGTTCGAAACAATAAGAGTGTCTAGGTATTGGAGTCTGGCGAAGGCCTTCTGCACTCGGACGGTGACAAACGCCCAACTGGGTTTTCATGCTGCCTGTTAAGCGTCACAAATGGTTGTCTTTGCTCTGGAGTTCATAGTGGAGAAAACATCAGCCATTTTACTGGCTAGTAAAAGCCAAGTTGTACCCAAGGTTTATGGACAATGTCTAGGGGAGTCATTTCCTGGTTTTGAACCAATACATATGTGTTTACTGGTCGCTGCTACTCACTATGCATTAAACCTACGTCACATACTATCATAATGAATAAGCATGAAGACAGTTAATAAACTGATATCCAGAACGGAGGTGAACAGTAACATGCAGGGATGCTGTGTTCATTGGAGAGATATGTTGAGGTGAAGGGTTGAGCACTGCTCAGTCAGTCAGTCAGTGGAGGGCTGGATGGTATTGGGGGGTCTTCAGTCAGTCAGTCAGCGGAGGGCTGGATGGTATCGGGGGGTGTTCAGTCAGTCAGTCAGTCAGCGGAGGTCTGGATGGTATCAGGGGTGTTCAGTCAGTCAGTCAGTGGAGGGGTGGATGGTATCGGGGGTGTTCAGTCAGTCAGCGGAGGGCTGGATGGTATAGTGGGGGTGTTCAGTCAGTCAGTCAGTGGAGGTCTGGATGGTATCGGGGGTGTTCAGTCAGTCAGTCACTGGAGAGCTGGGTATGGTGTTTAGTCAGTCAGTCAGGGAGGTGTTCAGTCAGTCAGTCAGTGGAGGGCTGAATGGTATCAGGGGTGTTCAGTCAGTCAGTCAGTGGAGGGTTGAATGGTATCAGGGGTGTTCAGTCAGTCAGTCAGTCAGTGGAGGGCTGAATGGTATCAGGGGTGCTCAGTCAGTCAGTCAGTGGAGGGCTGGATGGTATCAGGGGCAGTTCAGTCAGTCAGTCAGTGGAGGGCTGAATGGTATCAGGGGTGCTCAGTCAGTCAGTCAGTGGAGGGCTAAATGGTATCGGGGGTGTTCAGTCAGTCAGTCAGTGGAGGGCTGGATGGTATCGGGGTGTTCAGTCAGTGGAGGGTTGAATAGTATCAGGGGTGTTCAGTCAGTCAGTCAGTGGAGGGTTGAATGGTATCAGGGGTGTTCAGTCAGTCAGTCAGTGGAGGGTTGAATGGTATCAGGGGTGTTCAGTCAGTCAGTCAGTCAGTGGAGGGTTGAATGGTATCGGGGTGTTCAGTCAGTCAGTCAGTCAGTCAGTCAGTCAGTCAGTCAGTCAGTCAGTCAGTCAGTCAGTCAGTCAGTCAGTCAGATGTTCAGTCAGTCAGTGGAGGGTTGTGGAATGGTATCAGGGTTGTTCAGTCAGTCAGTCAGTGGAGGGTTGAATGGTATCAGGGTTGATCAGTCAGTCAGTCAGTGGATGGCTGAATGGTATCGGAGGTCTTCAGTCAGTCAGTCAGTGGAGGGCTGAATGGTATCAGGGTTGATCAGCCAGTCAGTCAGTGGAGGGCTGAATGGTATCAGGGGTGTTCAGTCAGTCAGTCAGTGGAGGGTTGAATGGTATCAGGGGGTGCTCAATCAGTCAGTCAGTGGAGGGTTGAATGGTATCAGGGGTGTTCAGTCAGTCAGTCAGTGGAGGGTTGAATGGTATCAGGGGTGTTCAGTCAGTCAGTCAGTGGAGGGTTGAATGGTATCAGGGGTGTTCAATCAGTCAGTGCTCCATCCCTGACCTTTCCCCAGGTCCCCTCCAATTAGTACACACCCTGTTGCACACCCATGAGCAGTGGGGACGTGCTCGATAACGCTCCCGTCTCTGCTGCTTAACCCCTTCACCGCCTGCAACCCCCCCCACCCCCACCCCCTCACACCCAGAGAGATAGACTGCTTCATTCAGTGTTTTCTCTCATATAGGATCATTACGTGTTATGCGATGTGCTAATAACCATTTGACCTCGTACATGAGGCATGAATGGAGATTAATTCAATATGAGTTGAATATGATAATGGATTACTATTGGATTGAATATGATAACATTGCCTGTAAAATGCTGTCTACGATAATGGATATTCCGTGCAATCTGCCATTACCGGAGAGAACCCTGAAGCGGCCAGTGTGTCGCATTGTTGACTGACTCCATTTTAAACATGTCGCACAGGCCCTGTGAGCCTCCATCGATGCAGTACTTGCCTGACATCCTCCTCCTGGTTTTGTTTTCTGGTGTAGGGACACGCTTCTAACATGGCTCTTTCAGCCTGAGTAAACAGACTACAGGGCTCCCGAGCCGACACACTACCGTACACAGACTGCACACTACTGTACCTGCACTACAAAGGGCCCTCAGCGCCCTCTTAGACACTGGAGGTAAGTTTGGGCTCTTGTTTCCAGACACAGGCACCTTGTACTGTTGTAGGGAGAACTGACCCCCCTTTACCCTCCTCCTTCTCCTTCTTCTCCTCTGCTCTGGGAGTCACTCTCTGGCAGACCAGACATATCCAGATCAATATTGTTTTCCAAGGGGCTGCTGGGTATGTCTGAGGGGAGAATTCTGAAGTGTCTCTGTTATTTTCCTCTGTCTGTCTCCCTCGCTCTGTTTCTCATCATTGTTTCTGTCTTCCTTTCTCTTGCCCTCTGACTCTCCTTCTTACTACCTTTTTCACCCCTACCCGCTACCTCTCTTAACATCTTAACATCCTTCACCCATTGTCTCTCTGTCTACTTTCTGTTCCTTTCCACATCGCTTTTCTTCTCTGTCCCTCTATCTCTGCCATTTCCCCCTCTCCTCCAATATCTGTCCTCTCTCCCTCTGTCTGTGTCATTTCCCCCTTTCCTCGCACCTCTCTCCTCCCTCATTGCCCGCAACCCCGGGGCTCGACAAGCTGGCCGGGCCGCCGCATCTGCCAGCACATCTTTAGCGGCTTGGCAGCGAGTGGCGTCCGTCACAGGTTGTAATCAGACCTGCCTGGAAACGAACGGAGAGGGGCCCCCCTTCTGGCTGATTAATCATAATGTAATTTTAATTAAAAAGCACAGTGTCAAAGGGTTTAGCTGCCTGAGAAGTGAGCCCAGATTGCCACGCAGCGGCAACCCTCAGTTTGCACGCAGGAAATGCGTCCTGACAAATCCACGCGACCGCGCCAAGAAAACCAAAGGCGGCCATTACCGGGATATTGTCATTGGAGGGGGAAGATGGAGGGAGGGATGGAGGTGAGCGGGGGTGAAATGGATGACGAGCCGGGAGGAAGGGGTAGAAGGGTTGTGGGTCACGCTGTCATGGCAATTGGGTCTCGGCGCGAACGCCCGTGCCACGCGAGGCAAGAGGGAGAGGGGAGGAGGGAGATTCTGAGATTGTTTTTGTCAGGGGGCGGATGTCGTTTGTGGGTGGATATTGTGACCGCATGTGAGAGATGCTTTGGGGTGGGTGGGTGGTTGCATGCAGCATTACGTTCCTACATCTCAGATGGATGGATGGTCTAGTCAGTGTCGGCTACATGTGCAGTGATGATTGCACCTCCTGTAATAGGCTCCAGGCCAACCTTTAGCCATGTGTGTATGATAGTTACTTAAGACAGTGCCAGTCTCAGCAGATAGCTAGAGGGTTGGCTATGGTCAGATAAGGCTTTGGTGGAGACTTTGTAGGTCAACACTGGTGAAGACCAGGCCTGAGCCCCACACACACATAGCTACATGGTATTAAAATTATGATGACGGATTAATAAGAGGATTACAGACATGGGTGAGTGGTGTTTCCGTGTGCCCATAAGACAGTATGAGATCAGGGGTTATTTGTAAAATATGACACACAAATCTGTCGACGTGCCCTTGAACAAGGCACTTGACCCTAATTGCTCCTGTAAGTTGCTCTGGATAAGAGCGTCTGCTCAATAACTAAAACATAAAAATGGAGATGAACTTGTTGTGCAGGTAGTGGTACAGTCCTTCAAGGGACCAGAGAAAACCTCACACAGATTTCCCACAAAGCCTTGACGACTGAACCCTGTGTCCTGTCCGGCCCTGAGAGAGAGAAGGAGATAGATAGAAGGCTGTGGCTTTTATCCCCCTCCCTCTCCAGGGGTACAGATTGTACTCCTAAAATGCATTAGGGACCCATGTAGTCTAATTGTGTTTCTGGGGTGAGGTCTGCGAGGTGACAATTCCTCAGGCCCCCCTGTGTCACTGACCCCGCTGCCCTCACTTGGCTTTTTCTCTCTCTACCTCTCTCTCCCTTTTCTCTCCCTTTTCTCTCTCTCTCTCTCTCTCTCTCTCTCTCTCTCTCTCTCTCTCTCTCTCTCTCTTCTCTCTCTCTCTCTCTCTCTCTCTCTCTCTCTCTCTCTCTCTCTCTCTCTCTCTCTCTCTCTCTCTCTCTCTCTCTCTCTCTCTCTCTCTCTCTCTCTCTCTCTCGCTCTCTCTCTCTCGCTCTCTCTCTCCTCTATCAGATGACCTTTGGAGAGTGGAGGAGGGAGGATGCTGGGAGGGGGGCTCCTTCTCCTCAGGGTCCCGGGCTGAGGGGGTGAAGGTGAGAGACCGTGAAGGGCCTTCTTCCACCCGGTCACAACAGGCATGTGATTTCTCCCTCCAGGTGTTGTGTCGCGTGCACGGCAGCATCGCCAAGTGAAGGCCCATGCATGAAGAATGATGGCTGCTGTCCCTTGTTGCTGTGGCAGGTCCCTTGTTGCTGGATCCCGGGAAGATTAGTATTATTGCTGAGAGTGGACATTTTTCAATATTACGAATTATGGAAACTCTGACACGCACTGTACACTCTTAGAAAAAAGGTCCTATCTCGAACCTAAAGGGGTTCTTTAGCTGTCTCCATAGGAGAACCCTTTGGTTCCAGGTAGAAACCTTTTGAATCCAAGTAGAACCGTTTTGGGTTCCATGTAGAACCCTTTCCACAGACGCTTCTATGTGGAACCCGAAATGGTTCTACCTGGAACCAAAAGGTGTTTTTTTTGACCTGGAATCAAAAAGGGTTCTACTTGGATTCTCCTATGGAGACAGCTGAAGAACCCTTTTAGCTTCGAGATAGGACCTTTTTTCTAAGAGTGTACAGTGCATGTCAGGGTTTCCATAATTCAGAATATTGAAAAATACACTTTTTTCTCAGTGTAGGAGCTCAGGAATGAAAAGAGGGGACAGCCAAGGCCCCATAGAAGTAAGAGAGATATATCAGTCATCAAGACAAAGAAAAATGTTTAACGAATCCCATTCACATTTATTATTTCGACATCTTGAAAGCCCCCAATTAAAAAATGAATGCACACATTTCTAAGCTTAAAACCTCTTGAGCCTACTTGAGACGCAGACGTCCCACCTAGAGCTCTGGAAATGCAAATGCGCTACGCTACACGCTAATAGTATTAGTTAAAACGCAAACGTTCATTAAAATACACATGCTTGGTATTGAAATAAAGCTACAGTCATTGTGAATCTAGCCACCGAGTCAGATTTTTAAAATGCTTTTCGGCGAAAGCATGAGAAGCTATTATCTGATAGCATGCAACACCCCAAAAGACCCGTAGGGGATGTAAACAAAAGAATTAGCATAGTCGGCGCTACACAAACCGCACAATAAAATATAAAACATTAATTACCTTTGACCATCTTCTTTCTTGGCACACCTTGATGTCCCATAATCAATACTGGGTCTTTTTTTGGATTAAATCGGTCCATATATAGCCTATTGATCTATGAAGACTGTGTGATAAACGGAAAAAAATAGCGTTTCATAACGTAACGTCATTTTTAAAAGTTAAAAATTCGACGATAAACTTTCACAAAACACTTCGAAATACCTTTCTAATGCAACTTTAGGTATAACTACACGTTAATAAGCTATAAAAATCATCAGGAGGCGATGTAAATTCGATAGTTGGTCGTGTGGAAAAATGTCCGGAAAAACACAGAGACAATGCCTCAGGTTGGTGGTCGGAGGGAATCGGTTCCCTTTGGTCGGATCTACCAAGAATCAAATCAGAATCAAATGAGGAGACTCTATACATCCTGTGGAAGCTGTAGGTACTGCAAGCTCGGCCTCATTTAATACGGTTCACCTTTAACAATGGGTTGAAGTGGCGCATGGATATTTTTTCCCATCTCCAGTGATCAGATTTTCCTGCGCTTTTCGATGAAACAGACGTTCTGTTATAGTCACAGCCGTGATTTAAACAGTTTTGGAAACGTCTGAGTGTTTTCTATCCACACATACTAATCATATGCATATACTATATTCCTGGCCTGAGTAGCAGGACGCCAAAATGTTGCGCGATTTTTAACAGAATTTCCGAAAAAGTAGGGGGGAGGCTTAACAGGATATTATTAAATTGTATTTTGCTGGTAGAATTCAGTACCCCCATCTACTAATACATTGTTCAAATGTATATTTCTTCATGGCTTTGTTACCTAAACCAACTCAATTGAGCTAACATTATGAGCAGAATTCTAGAGTTACGGGAGTAATGAGGTCTCCATATGATATGATAGGAACCATATTGCCCTTTGATCCAGGGAGGCATGCTCCAGCCGTGCCATTTGCTCTGCCATGCTGCCTGGCGCTCTAGGACACTAACGAGAGAGACCAGACCACCCCTGACACCTGGGGCCAGAGAAACAAAAGACTACGCCAGCCTCCTGAAAGGAGAGCAAGAAACGGACAGATGATGTTTTTACAACAATTATCACACAGGTACACAAAAGAAAGTTGGCCTGATTAGCATTTGCAAAGCATATGCATATTTCCATAGAAATGTGCACATATGCACATGTGCAGGCAGGCAGGCACACACGCAGGCACATAGAGCCACGAAACGCATCCACAAAAACAGAGAAACATGCACGCCAATCCTGGTGATTAGCGTAGGTATTAAAAGAGAACCTAACCTTTCAAATCAATAGTTGAGGAAGAGCAGTGTTGTGCTACTTCTCTGGCCAGGTCCCTTTCACCCTGCGAGCTGGCTGTTTGGACTCCTGGGTTTCCCCTAAAGGAACCACCCGCTGTTTGCCTGAACCGCTTTCTAAAAACCCCATCTGTTAAGTCATTATTGTGTCCACAGCCATATGAAGTGGGGGGACCAACCTTCAAGCTAACAGGAAGGGGGTTGGTGGGAGTTGGGCGTATTGGGGTGGGGGGTGGGGGTTCAATGTAGAGCGTAGAAAGGGTTGGGATGATATCAGGGGATTCTTTTTTTTAAACGTTTTTTAAATGAAGTCGGGGATCTTTTTGGTGGAATGGTAAAGCAATCCTCTCACTTTGTTCTCCAGGCAACCAACCCCATATAATGGGTGTGTGTCATGTTTAGGATAAGAAAACAAACACAGGCTCTATGATCTTACAATCTGTGGTCATCATCAAGCAATTATTGATATGATGTAATAAATGCACAATTTCTCAATGTCATACGTTTTTGACAAAATAGCTCAAGCTTGTTTTCCTGTAGTATAGATTGGACTACAGCGATTACACACAGTCTCACAGTAATACGGTCACATGACCTAATTCACAACACAATTTTACCATTGGCAGGGCAAAACTAAGGTAAGGGCATCAAATGTCACTGTCGGTGAAATATAACACTGATCAAATATATACAAACAAAACAATTAGCTCCTATACAAACCTTGAGTAGCCGTGGCAGTGTGTCAGTGACACTGTCCCTTTAAAGGAAGGTGACGACCGACAAGGCCCTGAGTGTGTGTGGATGGATGTTGGGCCACCAGCCCAGTCGTGCCCATCCCTACCCAGCCTTACCCAGCTCTGTTGGCATGGGCAGCCAGGTAGGGCTGGTGAGGCTTTAACTTCGCTAAGCTTTTTCCTGCCAGGTCCCTGGGAGATCCCACTGTTCGTTTATATTGAACTTTGTAGGCTGGAGCCTCTGCCAGGCTCCCCTGCCTACTGCTGCAATATAGGTCCTGCTGAGGAGTGGACGGCTAAGCAAGTGCCCTTCATCCTGCTCACACTGGCCTGTGGTTATTACATTTTTTTGTGTTAATATTCTGTGTTTGTGTGTGTGTGTGTGTGTGTGTGTGTGTGTGTGTGTGTGTGTGTGTGTGTGTGTGTGTGTGTGTGTATTTTGTGAATACAGTGATTATGTTTTTATGCATGAAGTACTGATGTGTGTGAGCACAGGATGTTTCCCTGTGTGTGTGTGTGTGTGTGTGTGTGGCTAGCTGGCTGGCTGCGTGGCCTAGTCCTTTCCAGATCACACAGCCACTGTCATAAACAGCCCAAGCCTCTGGCAGGTGTTGCGCTGCGGTGCACAGATATGTGTTTTCCAATGTTACACACACACACACACACACACACACACACACACACACACACACACACACACACACACACACTCAACTACAGGGATTCCCCACGGAGTGGCGGAGTCCCACCTTCTTATTAAAATGCACAGACACACACACACAAACTGATGCACGGACATACATGCACAAGCACACGCAGACACATAGGCCGCACAATCCTCCCTGACAGCTGTTTAGGCTGTCTCGCACAGCGGCTAGTTCTCATAGGGTCTCAGTCTTCACGAAGACATGTATTATTTATCAAGTGTTTACCAAGAGAAAAACAAATCTGTCCAGTTCATACTTAATAGTCCATAGTTTGCGTTGTCTATTTCTCAGAGGTAAGAAGGATTTCTATGAGAATCATGTCCTTGCTTCTCGTTAATGCGAACACAGAGATTAACCAAGGTCAAAGGGTTTTACATACACTGTATATATACAGTACCAGTCAAACGTTTTGACACACCTACTCATTCAAGCGTTTTTCTTTATTTGTACTATTTTCTACATTGTAGAATAATGGTAAAGACATTAAAACTATGAAATAACACATATGGAATCATGTAGTAAGCAAAAAAGTGTTAAACAAATCAAAACATATTTTAGATTCTTCAAAGTAGACACCCTTTGCCTTGATGCCAGCTTTGCACACTCTTGGCATTCTCTCAACCTGCTTCACCTGGAATGCTTTTCCAACAGTCTTGAAGAAGTTCCCAAATATGCTGAGACCATGTTGGCTGCTTTTCCTTCACTCTGCGGTCCAACTCATCCCAAACCATCTCAATTGGGTTGAGGTCGGGTGATTGTGGAGGCTAGGTCATCTGATGCAGCACCTCATTCCTCTCCTCTTTGGTCAAACCAGCCTGGGGGTGTGTTAGGTCATTGTCCTGTTGGAGCAACAATTCTCAAATTTGGACTCACCAGACCAAAGGACAAATTTCCACCTGTCTAAAGTCCATTGCTCATGTTTCTTGGCCCAAGCAAGTCTCTTCTTCTTATTGGTGTCCATTGGAGAACCATCATTTTTAGCAACATAAAAATTTAAAAAAGTAATTTAATAATTAATATTAATAATTAATATTTCTTTTTAGTAAGGCAGCTCTAAATTGCAGGTGTTTCAGCCTAGCTCAGTGCTTTCTGTGGTAGTGGGGAAAACCAGCAGAAAATATGATGCGTTGCGCCGTGATTGGCTCAGTGTTCTGTCACTCATGGGGACACAATGTAGAGCTAGAAAATGTGAGCCGCTTGGGTGCTGCCATAGAGTTACAGACAACTCTGTGAAGCATTTATTTGGGGTGCAATTTCTGAGGCTGGTAACTCTAATGAACTTATCCTGAACTTATCAATGAGTCTTTCTTTCCTGTGGAGGTCCTCGAGAGGGACAGTTTCATCACAGTGCTTGATGTTTTTTTGTGACTGCACTTGAAGAAACTTTCAAAGTTCTTGACATTTTCCATTTTGACTGAATTTCATGTCTTAAAGTAATGATGGACTGTCGTTTCTCTTTGCTTATTTGAGCTGTTCTTGAAATAATATGGACTTGGTCTTTTAGCAAATTGGGCATCTTCTACCAGCCCTATACCAACCCTACCTTGTCACAACTGATTGGCTCAAACACATTAAGAAGGAAATAAATTCCACAAATGAACTTTTAACAAGGCACACCTGTTAATTGAAATACATTCCAAGTGACTACTTCATGAAGCTGGTTGCAAGAATGCCAAGAGTGTGCAAAGCTGTCATCAAGGCAAAGGGTGGCTACTTTGAAGAATCTCAAATATAAAATATATTTTGATTTGTTTAACACTTTTTTGGTTCCTACATGATTCCATATGTGTTATTTAATAGTTTTGATATCTTCTCTATTATTCTACAATGTAGAAACACCCTTGAATGAGTAGCTATATCAGGAATCAAGGTAAGACCCAGATGCAGACCGTGTCGAAGTAACAATGTTTATTACAGCAACAGGGGCAAAGGAACAGGACGGCAGACAGGCTCAGGGTCAGGTCAGGCAGAGGTCAGTAATCCAGAGGTGTGGCAAAGGTACAGGACGGCAGGCAGGCTCAGGGGCAGGCAGAGTACTCAGGCCGTGGGTACAGGGTCAGGACAGGCAAGGGTCAAAAACCAGGAGGACAAGAAAAGAGGGACTGGGGAAAAGCAGGCGCTGACACAAAAACGCTGGTTGGCTTGACAAACAAGGCGAACTGGGAACAGACAAACAGAGAGCACAGGTATAAATACACAGGGGATAATGGGGAGATGGGTGACACCTGGAGGGGGGTGGAGACAATCACAAAGACCTGTGAAGCAGATCAGGGTGTGACAAGCTGTGTCCAAACTTTTGACTGCCACTGTATATATATTTTTTCATACTGTCACTGCAATCATTCACAAAAGGATTTATTGCAGCAATGCTTTGAGGGAAAGATACATTTTTGTGATATAGTATATTCTTGTAAGTGGCCAAGACTGTGTACGCAACATTGTATCAATGTTTTTCTCAAATGTATACATTTTGCCCCAAAATCATAGGCTTATGTTCTACAAACAGAAAAAGCAGACCACACTTAGTTTAACCATCAACCAAGCCTTTGTTTCAATCAATTGGCAAACCAAAAACACTCATACAGGATACAAAATGAGAATAATAAAGTAAAATCTCAGCCGTTGCACAGGAGAGAGGGGGGGGCACTAATGCCTACAAAGCAGTGTGTTTACCGCCCAACCAAATATAGCAATTCATTGGTGACCCTATAGTGCTATTCTCTGTCCAGCGCCCAGCAAGACGGCACTAAATGTTCCACGGAGGTAAGTGGCCAGGGAGGAGTCCTCTGACAATACAAGTATGGTCTCAACATCCACCCCGCTCGATATGGATGGCTTGACTTCTCTAGAGGGAGGATGTTGGGGGTGGAGTCAGAGTGTGTGTGTGTGTGTGTGGGGGGGTTCGAGGTGGGGGCGGTGCGTCAAAGGGTTTGTGAGGCCGAGGGGTGCTGGACGGCGGTACGAGGTGGTCTCAGTGGAGGCCTGTCGATGTTGCTTGACTGAGCCTTGCGGTTGTGGAGCAGTGGAGAGAGAGGAATCAGGACGTTCTCTTATAGACCCATGTCCCCCGACACCAGCAGAGGTGTTGGCAATGAGGTTACTGTATTACGGTCTTCTTGCAATAGCTTAGGAAGAGGAGAGAAGAAAGGAGAGAAAGGAAGATGCAATGAACCAACGATGTTGCCAACAACGGAAGGACAATGGCTGATGTCCAATGGCATCATACTGTACCTCTGTAGCATGACATGTATGCAATATCTTGCTCTGTGGTGTTATGAAAGTGGGTGCAGCATCTACCATGTAAGTATATGACAGGATTAGGGCCCACTTTAAATCAAGATGCTAAAACCCCCCATGTTTATTGGCAGACACATCGTTGTAGGTTCATATTGACATATTAGAATGGATTGATTCACGTTCACACAGTAGAAGTGTAACCATCCCTTAATAATAGAAAAGGTGTAATACTCCGCTAAATGAAACTGCGTACAATATACATAGTCATTTTGCAGCATGTCGTTCATGTGAAAGTCGCAGTTGATCCTTATCTGTCACCCTGGGGCGGTTGCAAGTTCGAATCCCCGAGCTGACCAGGTACAAATCTGTCGTTCTGCCCCTGAACAGGCAGTTAACCCACTGTTCCTAGGCCGTCATTGAAAATAAGAATTTGTTCTTAATTGACTTGCCTAGTAAAATAAAAATAAAATAAATAAATAAATAAACCCTCCAGATCTCCAATCTTCCCGCACCACCCTGTAAACGACAAGACGAGGCTGAGCAGCTGAACGGTGGACAAAGATGCAAAGCTAAAGGGTAGACTCCAGGCATCAAACAAACACCCTTCCACCACGCCACGTCCCCTTGATTGAAACAGAAGTAGGTGTCCATTGTGATTACCGCTCCTGCAATTAATAAGAGTGAGGCGGAGGGGCTGACTGTCTGATGGGTGATAACGCGATTGACAAAATTAGAGAGAATAGGCCCTTCCGTCACCTCTCTGTGTCGGGCTGACAAGGCCATGACAAGCAAAGGTCAGAGCTATCTTTTCAACAGGCTGACCTCGCCGCCGAGGGCAGATGGCGACGGTGGCGGTGACGTTGCCAGCGGCAGGTCTAGCGGATGTGGGGTCGTTGGGCCAGGATGTGTATACATGGTGAAGGGTCTTCAGGGGTGAATGAGCGGAGGGTGCACTGTGTGTCAGTGGTGACGAGTCATAGTAATGGTGAAACGTTGACAGCTCTCTGGTCTGCTGTTTGAAAAGTGCTATATACTAAATGCAGCCGTTATTACTGTCACGGTACAGTGTGGCCACGGTGACAAATCGTAGAGGAGAACAGTGTTATGAAATACGAGTGCAGCAAATGAAGTGCTGAAACCTGACAGCCCACATTTTGCACTGTGGTCGACGACTTGCTGATGATATGTGTTCCAAAACGCTTGCTGATGATATGTGTTCCAAAAGGCTTGTTGATGATATGTGCTCCAAAAGGCTTGCTGATGATATGTGTTCCAAAAGGTTTGCTGATGATATGTCTTCCAAAAGGCTTGCTGATGATATGTGTTCCAAAAGGCTTGCTGATGATATGTGTTCCAAAAGGCTTGTTGATGATATGTCTTCCAAAAGGCTTGCTGATGATATGTGTTCCAAAAGGCTTGCTGATGATATGTGTTCCAAAAGGCTTGTTGATGATATGTGTTCCAAAAGGCTTGCTGATGATATGTGTTCCAAAAGGCTTGTTGATGATATATATTCCAAAAGGCTTGCTGATGATATGTGTTCCAAAAGGCTTGCTGATGATTTGTGTTCCAAAAGGCTTGCTGATGATATGTGTTCCAAAAGGCTTGCTGATGATATGTGTTCCAAAAGGCTTGCTGGTGATATGTGTTCCAAAAGGCTTGTTGATGATATATATTCCAAAAGGCTTGCTGATGATATGTGTTCCAAAAGGCTTGCTGATGATTTGTGTTCCAAAAGGCTTGCTGATGATATGTGTTCCAAAAGGCTTGCTGATGATATGTGTTCCAAAAGGCTTGCTGGTGATATGTGTTCCAAAAGGCTTGATGATTATATGTGTTCTAAAAGGCTTGCTGATGATATGTGTTCCAAAAGGCTTGCTGGTGATATGTGTTCCAAAAGGCTTGCTGATGATGTGTTCCAAAAGGCTTGCTGATGATGTGTTCCAAAAGGCTTGCTGATGATGTGTTCCAAAAGGCTTGCTGATGATGTGTTCCAAAAGGCTTGCTGATGATGTGTTCCAAAAGGCTTGATGATGATGTGTTCCAAAAGGCTTGCTGATGAAAAGGCTTGCTGATGATGTGTTCCAAAAGGCTTGCTGATGATGTGTTCCAAAAGGCTTGCTGATGATGTGTTCCAAAAGGCTTGCTGATGATATGTGTTCCAAAAGGCTTGCCAAAAGGCTTGCTGATGATATGTGTTCCAAAAGGCTTGCTGATGATATGTGTTCCAAAGGCTTGCTGATGATATGTGTTCCAAAAGGCTTGCTGATGATATGTGTTCCAAAAGGCTTGCTGATGATGATATGTGTTCCAAAAGGCTTGCTGATGATATTGCTGATGTGTTTCCAAAAAAAGGCTTGCTGATGATGATGTGTTCCAAAAGGCTTGCTGATGATGTGTTCCAAAAGGCTTGCTGATGATGTGTTCCAAAATGGCTTGCTGATGATGTGTTCCAAAAGGCTTGCTGATGATATGTGCTCCAAAAGGCTTGCTGATGATATGTGTTCCAAAAGGCTTGCTGATGATATGTGTTATGTGTTCCAAAAGGCTTGCTGATGATATGTGTTCCAAAAGGCTTGCTGATGATATGTGTTCCAAAAGGCTTGCTGGTGATATGTGTTCCAAAAGGCTTGCTGATTATATGATGTTCCAAAAGGCTTGCTGGTGATATGTGTTCCAAAAGCTTGCTGATGATGTGTTCCAAAAGGCTTGCTGATGATATGTGTTCCAAAAGGCTTGCTGGATGATATGTGTTCCAAAAGGCTTGCTGATGATGTGTGTTCCAAAAGGCTTGCTGATGATATGTGTTCCAAAAGGCTTGCTGGTGATATGTGTTCCAAAAGGCTTGCTGATTATATGTGTTCCAAAAGGCTTGCTGGTGATATGTGTTCCAAAAGGCTTGCTGATGATGTGTTCCAAAAGGCTTGCTGATGATGTGTTCCAAAAAAGGCTTGCTGATGATGTGTTCCAAAAGGCTTGCTGATGATATTGTCTTCCAAAAGGCTTGTTGATGATATGTGTTCCAAAAGGCTTGTTGATGATATGTGTTCCAAAAGGCTTGCTGATGATATGTGTTCCAAAAGGCTTGTTGATGATATGTCTTCCAAAAGGCTTGCTGATGATATGTGTTCCAAAAGGCTTGCTGATGATATGTGTTCCAAAAAAGTGTTCCAAAAGGCTTCTTCGACTGTCCCCATAAGAGCTGTTTTTGGTTCCAGCTAGAACCCTTTTGAGTTCCATGTAGAACCCTCTGTAGAAAAGGTTCTACATGGAACCCAAAAGGGTTCAACCTGCTACCAAAAATGATTCTTCAAAGGTTCTACTACTGGGACGGCTCAAGAACCTTTGAAGGTTTCTAGATAGCACTAAAGAGTGTAGTGCTACTCTCTTAGTTACTGCTACTCTCTGTTTATCATATATGTATAGTCACTTTAACCATATCAACATGTAGATACTACCTCAATCAGCCTGACTAACCGGTGCCTGTATGTAGCCTCACTACTGTTATAGCCTCGCTACTGTATATAGCCTCGCTACTGTTATCGCCTCGCTACTGTATATAGCCTCGCTACTGTTATAGCCTCGCTACTGTATATAGCCTCGCTACTGTATATAGCCTCGCTACTGTTATCGCCTCGCTACTGTATATAGCCTCGCTACTGTTATAGCCTCACTACTGTTATAGCCTCGCTACTGTATATAGCCTCGCTACTGTTATCGCCTCGCTACTGTATATAGCCTCGCTACTGTTATAGCCTCACTACTGTTATAGCCTCGCTACTGTATATAGCCTCGCTACTGTTATAGCCTCACTACTGTATATAGCCTCGCTACTGTATATAGCCTCGCTACTGTTTTTTTTCACTGTCTTTTTACTGTTGTTTTATTTCTTTACTTGCCTGTTGTTCACCTAATACTTTTTTTACACTGTTGGTTAGAGCCTGTAAGTAAGCATTTCACTGTATTCGGCGCACGTGACAAATAAACTTGGAATTCATTTATTGTCTGTTCTCAGTATTTCAGGAGTATCTCTCAAACTGTAGACCCTCTCTTTGGTGTCCTCCCAGAATAGAGCCCGAATGGCTTTACTTACAACGCAAGTACGGCGTAGCTACTGGAAGATGACAGACACTGCATTATGTGTCCCTGTAGAGGTATTGTACTACAGTGGGAGAGGAACAACAGCGGTGCAGGCCCAGTCAGGCACCACACTGAGATGCTGTGAGATACAGATTCTTCCACACCTCGCCGCGTTCTGCCTGAAGGCTTCTCACAGGTACGATTTCTTACCCTCCCCAAATCGGGAGCCGAAAATGAGAAATCTCCAAATTAGAGTCACAGAGTCGCGTCGGAGCCTGACCTCGACTTCTCACCTCCCCTTCTCCTGGGCCCGTAAACGCTCTATCTCGTCGCCCTGGCAGGCAGGCAGATCCATGGCCCTGGACTTGCTCACTTGCTCTCCCTTCTCCCCTCTCTCCCCTCCTCTTGAATTGTCTGAGCCTGATCTGAGGTATGATCTTTTTCCATTTGTCTCTCTCTTCTGTTTATTTCTCATCTCTCTCACTTTCCCTGATTGTGATTGTCTATAGATTAGTCCTATAATCTATGGTATCAGTGGGTGCTACTGCACCTACAGGATGTAAACCTACAGTATGTAAACCTTACCCCATATAAAATATTTCAAATTCTAAATAATTTACAAAAAAAGGAACTAGGGACATTATATAAGAGAAATATCAAGCACAGAATATGTTTACTTTGTAAATGGAGTACTGTCACCTGTAAATGATTGACACAGCATGGCGGTAGCATAGCATACTGTTTATAATATTGAATTGATAACTCCTAGGAATATAAGGTCCCAAGTGAGTGAAAATAACTACCAGGTAAAAACTAAAAACAGAAATGTTTTGGCCAACCAGGACCAGAATTGAGGTAGCCCTGGTTGATTTTATAAATGCAAAGATGCTTTTTGAAATGGCTGGGACAAACAACTTGAAACCTCAAACCTCTGTTATCATTGTCTTGACCTCAAACTAACTTATACCAAATGTCCAACTTTTATCAACCATTAAATCATTGGGTTCGAGATTGAAGCCAACGACTTTGTAAAGAAAGAGCAGTGACGCCGATATAAACTGTCCTGCTGGGGTCCAGGACTGTGAAAGGATTGGGACACACAGACCCATTACCGGACATGTCCTGTTAGGGGCTCCAGGAGTGCTACTTTTGTTTAGGACGAGGCAGGCTGGCCGCAGGAGGGTTTTTAAACATCAGCCCTTCTAGTCAGTCCAGGGTGGCTGGTTGGTTGTTGGTGAGAGGAGAGGAGATGAGAGGAGAGGAGAGGAAAATAAGAGATAATAAAGGAAGGGAGAGGTGGTGCTAGGAGACCGGGGGCTGTCTGTGTGACATGGCCTGTCTGCGCTCCGTTAGTGCTGGGTGGATGAGCTCCATCCAATGGGCCCGGGGAAAGGGGCCGCAGCCTGCTTCCTGCACTAGTGTGGTGGGGAGGGGGTGAGGAAGTGAACGGGGGGGATGTGGGGTGGCGCTGGTGATGGTTGGAGGTGGTGGGGGATTTAGTAAAGCGTGCATCAATAGACGTTGCTGGTACACGGGCCCTGGAACCACCACAGCAGTGATTTGAGTACGGCCCGAGGCTAAAGGCGGCGGCACCTTTGACAGTGCAGGGGTGCCACCATAGCTCCAGGCTGGTAGACCCTTATGCTACATTACACACCAAAATGCTTGTCTGTCTATATTCATGCTGATTGAGATGAAGGTACTGGGAATGAGCATGTTTACTGCACATAGAGCTCATGCTAAGGAAACAAGTTTGTGACAAGCACATTTTTTTGCAACGGCAACTTTAGCTAAAGCGAATGCTTTATTACATCTCCCAGTTGCAAGAAATATAAATATAATGCTCAATGTTAATACCATAGTCCTGCAATTGTTCTATACCACCACCATCAGTGGTCATCTGAGGTGAATCCTCCCCACCTAACTTGCTTGAGTTAAAGTTATGAGCAATGAGTAATACATTTATATTTGAGAACAGAATGAGAATCACACAGGCCGTACCTCCCTCCGCGCTTGGGGAGCACTCTCGGAGCAGAAAAAACACGTGTCCTAGACACCTCCACTGGCGTGTGACTGCATCACTTCTATTAATTAAACCCAACGAATGCAACTCAGGAGAAATTAACATGCGCCATCTCCATTTGTTTCTTTTTATACATTTCAAAAGTAAAAGAAGTCTCTCAATGATATGCTGATTAATTTTTCTTGTCTACTTTCTTTTCCTTTCTCTCTCGCTCACACTCTCTTTCTCTCTCCATCTCTCTCTCTCTTTCTCTCTCCATCTCTTTCTCTCTCCATCTCTTTCTCTCTCACTCACACTCTCTTTCTCTCTCTCTCCATCTCTCTCTCTTTCTCTCTCCATCTCTTTCTCTCTCATCGCTTTCTTTCTCGCTCACACTCTCTTCCTCTCTCTCTTTCTCTCTCCATCTCTTTCCCTCTCCAAATCAAATCAAATCAAATTTTATTTGTCACATACACATGGTTAGCAGATGTTAATGCGAGTGTTTCTCTCTCGCTCACACTCTCTTCCTCTCTCTCTATCGCTCTCACTATTGGTCTTGTTTTGATTATCTTTTCATTTGTGTTTTTCATCCGGGGTTACATTGTGGACATTATGCATCATTCTGCTTTAAAACAAAACCAAATGTACCATGCGACAATCCTTCCATGAAATGCTCATGACATTCTCAGAATTTATTTCACATTCATTGTCAAAGGACTTCAACTTTAGGTAGAAATGTTCACGTTTGTCACATTCTGACCTTAGTTCTTTTGTTATGTCTTTGTTTTAGTATGGTTAGGGCGTGAGTTGGGTGGGTTGTCTATGTTAGTTTTTCTATGATTTGTTATTTCTGTGTTTGGCCTGGTATGGTTCTCAATCAGAGGCAGCTGTCAATCGTTGTCCCTGATTGAGAACCATATTTAGGGAGCCTGTTTTCTATTGTGTTTCGTGGGTGATTATTTTCAGTTTTCTGTTGTGTGTTGTTTCTCATTGTTATTTTTGTTATTTCCGTGTTCATTCTAATAAATATGGACACATACCACGCTGCACCTTGGTCCTCACCTTCTTCCACCAACAACGGCCGTTACAACGTTGTGTGATGTTAGGGAAAAAGTGTGCATGACATATTGTATTTGACAGTGAGACAATGTTATGGATTAGTCTATACAATACACTCTAAGAAAAAAGGGTGCTATGAACCTAAAATGGTTATTCGGCTGTCCCCATAGGATAACCCTTTAAAAAAAAAATGTTGGTTCCATGTAGGACCCTTTCCACATAGATCCTTTTTTGGTTCCATGCAAACCCATATGTGGAACCAAAAAGGGTTCTCCCTGGAACCAAAAATAGTTATCCCATGGGGACAGTTGAAGAATGCTTTTGGAACCCTTTTTTCTAGGAGTGCAGAGCAAGTACATTCAACTTATTGCATTGTTTCCTCAGGCGAACTCGAGAGGCCAAGTGAGAGCGCAGATGCTTTGGGGTTCACACATGTAACGGAATATATGAACGTTTAACTTGTCTTTAGTTCTGAGAAATGCTGTTTCACCACAGTTTTCACACCTTAGGATCAGTAGCTGATCTCACTAGGATAAGCACTCACTCTATTTCAGCTGTAGGTATGGTTCACTTAATCACACTACTGTACATGGCAGGCCAGATAAAAACACTGACCTTTACTTATCAGCAATGTTCCCGCACATTTTTTCTGGCGCTGAGAAAATTTCAGGTCTGCTGAGCCCAAACTTGAACATTGTGAAAATTCTGTGCAAATTCCAGGCTCATTTACTGTGAACACTGAGGCTGTACCCTCTTTAAGTCACAGTTTTAACAGTGTCCACGTAGGCTACTGTGACTATTTGTGTCACGGATTTCCTCCTCTTCATCTGAAGAGGAGAGGCGAAACGGATTAGAGGACCAATATGCGGCGTGGTAAGTGTCCATGGTAAATCTTTAATAAAGAAAGTACTGACACTGCATACAAAACAATAAACAAATGACGACCGTGAAGCTACAACATAGACAATCACCCACAAACAAACAGTGCAACCCAGGCTACCTAAGTATGATTCTCAATCAGAGACAACTAATGACACCTGCCTCTGATTGAGAACCATACTAGGCCGAAACATAGAAATGCCCCAAAACATAGAAAAACAAACATAGACTGCCCACCCAACTCACGCCCTGACCATACTAAATAAATACAAAACAAAGGAAATAAAGGTCAGAACGTGACAGTACCCCCAAAGGTGCGGACTCCGGCCGCAAAACCTTGACCTATAGGGGAGGGTCTGGGTGGGCGTCTGTCCGCGGTGGCGGCTCTGGCGCAGGACGCGGACCCCACTTCACCATTGTCTTAGTCCGCCTTATTGTCCGCCTCCGTGGCTTTCTCACCATGGCCACCCCTCTCAATGACCCCACTGGACAGAGGGGCAGAAGCTCTGGACAGAGGGGCAGAAGCTCTGGACAGAGGGGCAGAAGGTCTGGACAGAGGGGCAGAAGCTCTGGACAGAGGGGCATAAGCTCTGGACAGAGGGGCAGAACCTCTGGACAGAGGGGCTCTGGCGCCTCTGGGCTGACGGGCT
This sequence comes from Oncorhynchus tshawytscha, assembly GCF_018296145.1. Lineage (NCBI taxonomy): Eukaryota > Metazoa > Chordata > Actinopteri > Salmoniformes > Salmonidae > Oncorhynchus > Oncorhynchus tshawytscha. Next base: position 3,255,819 of record NC_056459.1, read on the forward strand.
CTGGCGCCTCAGACTCCGGCAGCGGCGCCGGACAGGCGGGAGACTCCGGCAGCAGCGCCGGACAGGCGGGAGGCTCCGGACAGGCGGGAGGCTCCGGCAGCAGCGCCGGACAGGCGGGAGGCTCCGGACAGGCGGGAGGCTCCGGACAGGCGGGAGGCTCCGGCAGCAGCGCCGGACAGGCGGGAGGCTCCGGACAGGCGGGAGGCTCCGGACAGGCGGGAGGCTCCGGACAGGCGGGAGGCTCCGGCAGCGTCGCCGGACAGGCGGGAGGCTCCGGCAGCGGCGCCGGACAGGCGGGAGACTCCGGCAGCAGCGCCGGACAGGCGGGAGACTCCGGCAGCAGCGCCGGACAGGCGGGAGACTCCGGCAGCGGCGCCGGACAGACAGGACCACCTGCAGGGAGGAGACAGAGAGACAGCCTGGTGCGTGGGGCTGCCACAGGAACCACCAGGCTGGGGAGACCCTCAGGAGGCTTGGTGTTAGGAGGCACCTGAAGGACCGGGCTGTGGGGGAGCACTGGAGCTCTGGTGCGCAACCTTGGCACCACTTCCCCAGGCTGGACAACTACTCTAGCCCGGACCCTCCAGAGTGCAGGCACAGGTTGAACCGGGCTGTGGGTAAGCACGGGAGATCTAGTGCTTACTACACGCACCTCTCCCTTAGGCTCCACTCCCACATTTGCACGGCACGAGCGGAGTGCAGGCAGAGGACGCACTGCACCCTCCCAGCGCCCCGGAGACACAGCACGCAGAGCCGGCGCAGGATAACCTGGACCAAAACTGCGTACCGGCGACCAGACCCGCTGAGCAGGCACCATACGCCCTGGCTCAATGCCCACACTCGCATGGCACTTTCGGGGGGCTGCCCTATAGCGCACCGGGCTATGGGCACGCACTGGCGACACCGTGCGCTTAACCGCATAACACGGTGCCTGACCAGTAATGCGCTGCTTATCATAAGCACAAGGAGTGAGCTCAGGTCTGCTACCTGGCTTAGTACCACACCTCGTCTGCCCCCCCCAAAAAAAATTTGGGGGCTGCCTCTCGTACCTGTCGCACTGCCGTGCTGGCTTCGCCAACCTCATCCTCCTGTAACCCTCCTTGCACTGCTCCATTGAATCCCAGGCGGGTTCCGGCACTCTCCCTGGGTCGACCGCCCACCTGTCTATCTCCTCCCAAGTTGTGTAGTCCTGTGATGCTGGCAGCTGTTGTTGCTGCTGCTGCTGCTGTCGTCGCTGCTGTTTACCACGCCGCTTGGTCCGAGTTGGGTGGGTGATTCTGTCACGGATTTCCTCCTCTTCATCTGAAGAGGAGAGGCGAAACGGATCAGAGGACCAATATGCGGCGTGGTAAGTGTCCATGGTAAATCTTTAATAAAGAAAGTACTGACACTGCATACAAAACAATAAACAAATGACGACCGTGAAGCTACAACATAGACAATCACCCACAAACAAACAGTGCAACCCAGGCTACCTAAGTATGATTCTCAACAGAGACAACTAATGACACCTGCCTCTGATTGAGAACCATACTAGGCCGAAACATAGAAATGCCCCAAAACATAGAAAAACAAACATAGACTGCCCACCCAACTCACGCCCTGACCATACTAAATAAATACAAAACAAAGGAAATAAAGGTCAGAACGTGACAATTTGATTGTAATGTAGGCCTACCAGAGTAGCCTACCATCAAAAACAATGGAGAAAATGCATCCCATAACATTTTAACATGGAATTAGCTGTTCTATCATTCAGTCTACAGAAGCAGCCAATGTGAGGTGTTCAATGTAGGCCTACATTCCATGAGACTTTTGTAAACAACATGCAGGACTTAACATTAACCTTGTTTATCCACTTGTCCTTCAGACAAGAAGGTGACTGGAAATGGTGTTGTGTTGTTTGATGCAAGAAACCACTTTACAAAACAAAATGCATTATTATTCTCATACCATTATTACAGAAAATCAGTCAAATTATGCTACCCTCTGCCTCGTGGCTACTTCGCTTATTCAAACCTGTTTCAAAATACAACACTACCCCTTTAAGGCAAAATAAATAGCTTTACCTGACTCATTTTTCAAAGGTGTCTAGAAATGTACACATTTTGTGCACTTGTAGAAAGCAATCACTCCCATATTGATGACTACAAATGATTTTTAGCTGTGGTAATAACTCACTAACTAGTTAAGGATATAAACAAATGTGCACATGTGGCTACATGCAGCTCTCGCTCTGATCTCAAAAGAAGCGCATCTCCTCATGACCGCTCATGCTATAGATACAGTCCAGTTCAAAGTAAATGGCACAGATCCATATATGGCAATGGTCTATTTGCTTTTATAAACTGGGTGGTTCGAGCCCTGAATGCGGATTGGCTGACAGCCGTGGTATGTCAGACCGTATACCACAGGTATGACAAAACATTTATTTTTACTGCACTAATTACATTGGTAGCCAGTTTATAATAGCAATAATTCACCTCAGGGGTTTGTGGTATATGGACAAAATATCACGGCTAAGGGCTGTATCCAGGCACTCCGCGTTGCATTGTGTATAGGCCATATACCACACTCCCTTGTGCCTTATTGCTTATTAAATAGACCTACTGCAGCTCTGATTGGTTATGCCACACCTGTCTGTGTAGAGTATGGGTTGAGTAGTGCCTGTCAATGCATTAGAATCCTACTACGATGTGTTCTGCCTACAACAACATCTCTTGCATAGTTCATTTTGTTTCAGTATGTTGCATTACTTAAAAAAACGTTAGCCTTTGCAACATTAACCAATTAAAAACAGTACTGTAGAAATTAGGTTTGTGCAGTTAGCTATAGGCCCAATACATTATCACTGAATATTGACTTTGCTTGAATTGCCCTGCCAATGCATTGTTATTCGGGCCATATATTTACAAATTTGAGGTAGGCTATATGATCACACCAGTGATACATATGTTGTTGTATTACTTGTGACTCGCAGCTGGGTCATCATACATTTAAATAATTTTACTTTTATTTTACTGGGCTGATGGTCAGTGTCAGCGGAGGGAGAGAGCAGCAGACCTGTCAACATCCCTCCACTCCCTTTCCTCCACTGACACGACCAAAAAGGGACACAGTCTTCCAGCTGATGGTGAAAGTCGTGTCGCACCGCAATAATTCTGCGTCATGCACAAATTCATGTTGTTACTCTCATGAACAGAGAACGTGAAATATTCCTTGATATTAAAAAAAGACCCAAGCCGCTAATAATAACAACAACTCAAGCCTATATATACAATTTCCTACTCCGTCATTACTGCTTGCTGTAGCGCAGAGTGGAAATAGGACGAACGCGCATTTTATGGCTTATAGAAGTGTTGAATACAAAGTGTTGACAGTGCTGAGTAAGAACTTAAACACGAGCTCACTCATAAAAACAGCAGCGCTGTATGTATTCGTTGACAGTTTCTCTCTAGTCATGGCTTTACAAATTTCGAAATCTCTCAGTATCAACTTTGCTGTAGCTGTCTTTTATGCCTGCTACATTACCGCAGACACGGCAATCCTGTAGTGAAAACCTATAGTGCAGTTGATTTGCTCTCTGGGCCCACCGGGAAGGCAGATTTTGTACCTCCAGACACATGAAATGGTTCAAAATGGCAACGGTTCGCATACCCGGTGCGCAGGGCAGCTGAGTTGAGTGCACCTACCACCAACAGCCCGAGACGAATCCCCCCCAAAAAAGGAACAAAAGGCTTTATAGTTGGGTTTTTTACATAAATGTTTGGCTATCGACTAGGAATGCCTTGGAGATCAACCAGTAGATTGCGGTTGACCGTTTGGTGACCACTGCTCTAGAAAGTGGAGTGAAGTTCAATCTCGTGCATCTCTCTGTGGGTTGATATTTCTGCACTGCAGTCCTGGAGCTGCCCTGCAGTCACAGGCTACTGCACACAGTCTAGAGGGAACATTGCACATCAGTTTCAAGTTTTAATGTCACATGCACAAGTACAGTGAAATGTCTTTCTTGCAAGTTTTAAGCCCAACAATGCAGTAATCAATGAAGTACTTAAAATAACATGAGGTAGCAACAAAAATACGCAATAAATAAAAATAAGAACACGAGAAAGTTGGAAGCTATATACAGGGTCTGTTCCAATACAATGTTTACAATGTGCAGGGATACTGGCGTGTTAGAGGTAGATGTGTGTAGGGGTAAGGTGACCTAGGCGTCAGCGTAAATTAAGATTTTATGTGAGTGTGTATGCGCGTGTATAGTCCGTATAAATGTGTGTGCATGTTATGTGTGTGTTGGAGTGTCAGTGTGCATGAGTGTGTAGAGTCCTGTGAGTATGCAAAGAGACAGTGCAAAAATAAATACAAGGGTCAACACAGTCCATGTAGCCATTTTGTTAGCTATTTATTTAACTGTTTTTTGGATTGGGGATAGAAGCTCGGTACCGCTTGCCGGTGTGCGGAAGCAGAGATTACAGTCCATGGTTTGGGTGGCTGGAGTCTTTTTAACAGTTTTCCGGGCCTTCCTTTCTAACAGTCTGTCCGCACTGCCCTCTGTAGCACCATGCAATCGAGGGTGGTGATGCAGCCAGTCAAGATGTTCTCAATGGTGCAGCTGTAGAGCTTTTTGAGGATTTGAGGGCCCATGCCAAACTTTTTCAATCATCCGAGGGGGACTGTGCATGCGTGTCAACCTGGATAGAAATAGAAAACATGATAGAAATAGAAATAAACAGAAATATATGTATATCAAGCAGGTTCAAGTGTGAAAATACTGTCCGAAATGTTAGTAGAATTTTGGTTTCATTAACGTATGGGTTCAACTCTAACGTGGTTGTATCGATCGTTAGATTTGGTCAAATTTGGGATCTCTGTATGTTTTCTGTATTGTTTATTTATTTTGTGCAAATACCTGAACCATGTAGCATTGAAAACAACACCTGCCTCACTATAACAAGTAGGCCTGTGTACATCTAATATCCATCCAGTGTTTGCTTAAGATTTGACTGTGTTAACCATCACCACTGTGATAACCATCATGTGCATTACTTGAACACGCGTCGTTTCAAGACTTCCCATTGATTCCAAAAACAGAATTCATATTTGCCCGCTTCGATAGTTCACTTCAGCAGCCACTGTCGCTGGAGCAATCGGCGTCCACACACACAAACACACACAAATCTCAGTTGATGGACTTCTCTCGTCTCCTTGAACAACATACATGAAATCACTTTCAGTGTCCATAAAGCCGCCATTGTGGATTGGCCTTGTGGTAATTACTCTACGCTAGCCTCCATTGAAGGCAGCCATTTAGCCGTATGGAGCTGGCCCGGGCCTCTGTTAGTTGATCTCATTTGCTGGCATTAATTAGCTTCGCTACGATTCGGCCGACACTTGGTGTTAACACAGGACAGGAGCCATCAGTTGGGGACGATAAACAGGGCTATCTGCCCCCCACCCCCCCACAATGACAGCTGGGAGAGCACAGAGGGCACGACTGGTCCTCATTCACTACATTCAGAGCGCTAGCCAGGGCCGCACAATAGCGCCTGCCTGCCCCATTTGCAGGAGCAACTCCCTTTCTACCCCCTGTCATAATTGGACATTCTCCCCTTTCCGCCAGACCTGGGGGGTTGTAGTAGCCTGTGGAGTTCGGAGTTGTTTTGGGCAGTGGATTTGAGATCTTTATGTGGTGTGCTTTGAGACGATTGTCATATCTTTGACGAGCGTGATGAACAACGAGGAGTGAGAAAGCGTAAATGCTGTGTTCCCTTCAGTAGCATGTTAACCTTTTACACAATTTGAATGTTAGTTTATGAGTATGTGAATGTGTATGTCAGTTGCCAATGTTGCCAGCGATGCCTATGGGATCATTTGTGTGCTAGTTTGGGCTAATGAATGAGTATGACTTACTTATCTTCTCAGAATATGGTGGTTTCAGGCACACAAACTGGTTACCAAACCACAAGAGCAGACCATCGAATGAAAAAAAAGAGCACCAAATATAAAATCTCGCAGAGCTCTTTATTAAACAGTCTATGTGAAAAATGAGTTCTCCTTTTTAAACCCGCAAGGTCCTCTTTTCATCAACGCTTTGTTTGACACCTCTAAGTAGACGAGAGGGAACATATTATTATACAATGTTAAAAAACATTGTTTGGTCACTGTGCTGTGTGGAAAAGGGAAATGTTCATAGATGTTTATTTTTGATAGATCGTGCAGACAATCTCGCTTCCAAATTAGTCATGGTCAACGTTGGGTTAATACTGACAGATACAAAGCATTACCGGAAAGTGTCTTTATTTTTTCCGGTTTGATTTTCATACTGCAAATATTTTGTTGGTCTTTTTTTTTTACAAGATCTCAAAGGCAATGGTGAAAGGTGTTCAAGAGGAAATATATATTTTATCCTTTGATTTGTTGTACGATGGTGGCCACCACCCATGCCTCTGCACATCGACGAAGAACAATTTCAAAGAGAACCAGAGAAAGTAGGAAACACCCTCCTCTTTGACACCCACCCACACTAGAGACACCCTTTGTGTTGAGCGCTTAACCATTCTCTCGCTCTCTGCACACTTCAGTGTATGCTCTTGGCCACTTCAAAAAATAGAAGCAGCCCCAGAGATTCAGATTTTGAACCTTGTCCTATTTCTGACATGCACCCTAAAATTGTTTGAGAAAATGTCTACCAGCAGAGCACTCGTTACCTTCCTTTAGTTAGTCCCAAGAGTCTTGACATTGAAATAAAATAAAGACATTAGTCAAAGTCAAAGATCTTAAGCTTTACAGTGCATATTCCCTTGCTTTACAAGGAAGCAGAAAAGAACACAGCACAATATAAAACCTGCAACCCTCCCAGTCCATCCCATCCCTGGTGAAGGTGAGCCATTTGCTTGAGGTCAAGACAGCAGTAGGTGATTTCCAAGGTGGCAACGGTTTGGGTGGTGAGGGGGATGGTGGAGGAGGGATGGTGGAGCATGGATGGTGGAGTGGGAATGTTGGAGTGGGGGTGGTGGAGCAGGGGTGGTGGAGCAGGGATGGTGGAGTGGGAATGTTGGAGTGGGGGTGGTGGAGTAGGGAGGGTGGAGCAGGGGTAGTGGAGCAGGGGTGGTGGAGTAGGGAGGGTGGAGCAGGGGTGGTGGAGCAGGGGTGGTGGAGTAGGGAGGGTGGAGCAGGGGTAGTGGAGCAGAGGTGGTGGAGTAGGGAGGGTGGAGCAGGGATAGTGGAGCAAGGGTGGTGGAGTAGGGAGGGTGGAGAAGGGGTAGTGGAGCAGGGGTGGTGGAGTAGGGAGGGTGGAGCAGGGGTGGTGGAGTAGGGAGGGTGGAGCAGGGGTAGTGGAGCAGGGGTGGTGGAGGGGCTAGCTGTAGCAGTAGCGGTTGCAGCAGGCCGAGACAAGGTGCCGTGCGGGGCAGATGGACCTGTCTTGCGCTGACCAGGCATCCTTGCACCACGCAGGGGACCAGGAGGGGACTGGGTTAGCAGCCTCCCAGAAAGGGGTGCATCCCACTGAGACCCTGGCACCCAGCTCTGACCAGACTTAGTCTGCATCTTCCCCCTACCCACCCAAAGGAACCTAGCATTGACCAAGCCCTCCGGGTGTGTAGGTCTAGCCTCCTGGGCTCTCAATGCCACAGACCACAAGCTGGTCTTCAGGCAGGCCATGCCAAGTGTGGATGCCAGGGTTGGATGTTGGATGGTAAGGGGGAGTAATTACAGTACCATTGCGATTTGGGATTCAGTTCCGACATAGGGATCTTTTATCAACCCTCCAGTCGTCTCCATTAAACCCCATTCCAATAAAGACCTTTTGTATCTTTTTGCACATCTCTTTTCTTTTTGTCTTGTTTACTCGTCGGTCCTGATGATTTTTCTTTTTTTTTATGGATGGAATGAATAAACACTTTCTTCGTCTTTTAAGGATGCATAACTATTTATTTGCGTTCTCAACAAGTCCAGTCATTCTGGGTTCTGTGGCAAACACACAGCTTGAGCTGTGAACTTTCTTGCAAGGTGCAATTTCCTGGCTATGTGCAAACAAGGCAACACAGTAACAAGCATCGACACCAAGCAGAGACGAACAATACAAGGCCATGATGATACAATCCTGAATGTAACACCGGCCAGACATTTCATACGACAAAAAGGAATATTCCTGTGATGCCTGTTAATGTACATGGGTGATCACACCATTCCTTCACAGTATGGAAAAGCCCTAGCAGACCCCCCTCATACTGCTGTGTGAGGAAAACTGTGTGAGCGTGTACGAGCTTGCGCGAGTGTGTATTGTGGTATAGCAGGGGTTGGGGGGGCTCCAGTTGAGTAGCACCCTCTACATCTTCTCACTCTCACTTCTCACGTGTTTCGAAAGGATTGCTGAGAAAAGGTCTTACTGTAGACTAGTTGGCAAGTGTCCTTACAAAGAACTCTGAGTGGGGTTGGTGGACAATGGACCTCCGTTAAGGCCTTTAATTTATCGTAATTGAGCATATGAGAATGTACAATTCATCTAATCTCAATCAAATAAAATGTTTTTTTGTACTTGTCATGTGCCGAATACAAGACTTTACTGTGAAATACATACTAACGAGCCCTTTCCCATCAATGCTGAGTTAAAAAGTATGAACTTTTTTAAAGGAAATAGTAACACAAGAAAATAACAGTAAGGAGTACCGGTACCGAGTCAAGGCACAGGGGGGCGAGGTAGTTGAGGTAATTGAGGTAATATGTACATGTACATTAGGTCAAAGTGACAAGGCAGTCAAGATAGATAGTAAAAAGAGTAGCCGCAGTGAGTGTGAAGAGCTTGAAAGAGTGTGATAGTCGGTCTGCGTGACTGTGTGGGTAGAGTCCAGTGAGTGTGCATAGACCCAGTGCAAGAGAGTCCGTGCAAAAAAAAAGGGGGTCAATGAAAATAGTCAGGGTAGACATTTCATTTCAACTGTTCAGCAGTCTTGTGGCTTGAGGGTAGAAGCAGTCCAAGAGCCTTTTGGTCCTAGACTTTGTGCTCCTGTACCGCTTGCCGTTTGGTAGCAGAGAGAAGAAGTCCATGGCTTGGGTGGCTGGAGTCTTTGGCTGTTTTTAGGGCCTTCTCTGACACACGCCTGGTATAGAGGTCCTGGATGGCAGGGAGCTTGGCCCCAGTGATGTACTGGGCCGTATGCACAACCCTCTATATCACCTTACGGTGGGTTGTCAAGTACTTTCCTTACCAAGCGGAGACATGGCCACGCAGTCGTGAGGGAACAGCGAGTACAGGAGGTCACTAAGCACAGACCTCGGGGGGCCCCCGTGCTGAAGGTCAACTCGACGGAAGTGTTGTTGTCTACCATACCACCGGGGAAGGGGCCCGTCAGGAAGACCCGGATCCAGTTGCAGAGGGAGGTGTTCAGTCCCAGGGTCCTTAGCTTAGTGATGAGCTTGGAGGGCACTATGGTGTTGAACGCTGAGATGTAGTCAATGAACAGCATTCTCACATACAGTAGGTGTTCCTTTTGTCCAGGTGGGAAAGGGCAGTGTGGAGTGGAATAGAAATTGCGTCATCAGTGGATCTGTTGAGGTGTTGTACAAATTGGAGTGGGTCCAGGGTGTCTGGGATGACGGTGTTGATGTGAGGCATGACCAGCCTTTAAAAGCATTTCATGGGTATAGATGTGAGTGCTACAGGGCAATAGTCATTTAGACAGGTTACCTTGGTGTGCTTGGGCACAGGGACTACGGTGGTCTGCAGGAAAAATGTAGGCATTACAGACTGGGTCAGGGAGAGGTTGAACATGTCAGGCTAAATAATAGGATAAATACCAACTATTTTTACTTCCTTTTATGTTTTCTTACGTCCATCGTCATGCCAATTAAGCCTTGTGATAAGGAACATTTGGCGTGAAGCAATCTTATGGTAGTCTAACTGTAGGTTACCTTTTCACTAGAGCCAAAATATTGTACAATAAATTACAATATTTGTCTTTATGGAGAGGTTTTTTTTATTTTTTATTTCTTTACTTTGGCCTTCCCTTGATTGGCTGTTTGAAACAAGATGGGTAGGAAGATCTCTCCTCAATCTCTGTCCATTTCTGTTCTATCTACAACATTATTGTTATTGGTCAAACACAGTAGTTATTGACACAAAACCCAAAATGGAAGCATGGTCAGTTCTACTTGCCTATGAAGTGCTGCTGTTTGTAAAAATATTGATTGCCATGTCTTTTTTTGTGTGAAAAAAAAATGGCTGAGCGAAAGGCCTTGCTGGCAACCACTGTGCTGCTTCTCACCCTGAAGACACATTGCTGTCTAAGAGTGTGTGTGGGGGGACGACGACGACGTGACTTCCTGTGTAGCGAACCACAGCATACAACTCAAAGAAGTGGAAAACTCACAGAAAAAAAAGTTTGTAGAAAATGTGTTCATGACAAATCTTTAAATGTTTTGTAGTCATTGTGTCATTGTTGTTACTGTGCCTTCTAGCAGACATCCAAATACTACAAAACCCGTACCGTGAATAGGACTGTCCAGCGTATCCTCAGGTGTTTAATTACCAGAGGAAACGGCTGGATATGAGCTTGTCGTCACATGTTAGTAGAACAGGGTTTTCGGGAATATTGAGTGATTCCTTTGACATGATATCTCTGATTGAAATATGGATAATCTCATCTTTCCTACCCTGTGGCTCATCCAAATAGGGAAGGAGGGACAGAGACAGAGAGATGCTGAAGTAGATAGTCTCCAGAGATTCCTTCTCCACTCCTCTTCGATGATGAGTCTGCTTTAATCTCCTAGGATGACTGTGACTCATTTCAAAGTAAGATGGTGGAGGAATATTGAATTCCACTCAACTGGGAGATCTGATTTCACTTTTGAATATGAGAGAGAGAGCCCCCTCATCATTGCCGATGGAAATGCATTAGATATTCTCGGACCATGACCATAAGGGGAGTGGTATTTCGTCGCATCGTACATGCTGGACATTATAGGATTGTGCACTGCGATCCTCCACTGCTGTGGACAAGTACATGCATGCCACCAAGGCCTTGACCTCTTCCCTTCCTTTTGCAGGAGCTTAACAGATGCTCAATAGAAATGTTTTTTTTATAGAGAGCTGAACTTTGACTCTCATGTGGTGCAGACACATATTTCAAACTCGATCCTTCAGTGGGTCAGTGGTCCAATAGGCTGTAGGACTTGATGGCTTAAGGACAGAGCAAAGTTGAGTAAGTGTCTTCCCCTGGTCCAGCTTGCGAGCAGGAGAACCTCCACTGCGTTGCGTTTGTGTTTACATTATTCCTCAAGTGTTTCCCCCATGGAGCTCCATCCAATTCTCCTCAACAAGAGAAAATGGGAGACTAGCATAGAAACGAGTGAGGGCCATGAATAAAGGGGGGAGAAATTGACATGTGGCGTTTTGTGAGGTGAGTGCACAACCTCTCGGCTGGCGATTACCATTCGCTAATGAGCGCCCTGCGTTTGTCTCTGTCTGTTTCTCCTTCTCTTTCCCCCCGCGGTCCCCTTTTCTCTCCGCTATCTTTGTGCAGGCCCGCGGTGGCCACTGGACCATGGGTGTGCCGTTAATGGAGAGGCGCACATAGCAGTAATTAAACCAGCAGGGGGGCTTGTACGCACCCCTGATGCACCCCCTCCTCCAAAACGCCACCCTCCTTCCCCCTTTTCAATCCCCTCCGCCGAATTGATCATTGTGCCGGAGCCAGTTTTGCCCCCAGCAATTTTGTCACATTCTAATGAAGGCTTTCAGGGAGGCAAGGCCTGTGCCCCTACCAGTACTGGGCCAAGTTGGGGCCAATCAGTGTCTCTCACTCACACACAAATCCATTTCCCAATCAGCCTCACGTGTAACCACACACACACACACACACACACACTCACACACACTTGCACCCACAAACGCAGACACAATTATTTGTGCAATTGCACAGACACAGACACAACCGTCACCCCCAACCGCCTCCCCCGCACCTTCACCCCCCCAACACACACAAATCTTCCCATTCTCATCACATCCCTGCAGCTGCCTCTATCCTTTCCTAATAAAAAGACTAGGTGTTGAGATATCACTCAGGATTGTTTTGAAGTCCTTTGCATGATGAGCCCTTTTAAATGGACTGTGTAAAATTCAACACGGGATCTTATATTGTTACATTTTAAGGCTTCACATCGGATACCTGTCAATTATAACTAAATACCATGAAAAAAAACATAACTCGCTTTAGTAGTTGTGCTTCTAAACTGTATGTGCTAAAATCAAGTGAACTGCACACACCAACCATACTGTAATATTTTGCTACGAAAACATGTTCAGGCAACTTTGTATTGTCAACAGACCACTCAATGGTTGTGAAATATAAAAAGGACATTCAACGACATGATCTTGTGTAATCTGTAGTAGTGTCAGTAGTGTAATAAATCTATGTTATGATTAGACAAGGCTATCTGAATGGTCTTGGCGGTTCCTAAACCGGAGCGGTACTCAGCAGGCCAACACAACCCATGGGGAACGTCTATCGCTGATTTCTCTTACGTTGTGTGTGTGCTGACCAACAGTGGAGAGTCACTATGCAGCTAATATTTTAGGCCAAACCACACTGTACTAACTAAGTCTGCACCTGAAAGTGTGTTTTATGTGAGTGTGTGGGTTTCCTTGGGTTTATTGGTGTTGAAAAGAATGATGCTTCATGTCATCCAAATCAAATCAAATCAAATTGCATTAGTCACATGCACCGAATACAGCAGGTGTAGACCTTACAGTGAAATGCTTACTTACAAGCCCCTAACCAATGCAGTTTTTTAAAAATACGGATAAGAATAAGAGATCAAATCAAATGCATCTATATAGCCCTTCATACATCAGCTGATATCTCAAAATGCTGTACAGAAACCCAGCCTAAAACCCCAAACAGCAAGCAATGTAGGTGTAGAAGCACGGTGGCTAGGAAAAACTCCCTAGAAAGGCCAAAACCTAGGAAGAAACCTAGAGAGGAACCAGGCTATGAGGGGTGGCCAGTCCTCTTCTGGCTGTGCCTGGTGGAGATAACAGAATATGGCCAAGATGTTCAAATGTTCATAAATGACCAACATGGTCAAATAATAATAATCACAGTAGTCGAGGGTGCAACAGGTCAGCACCTCAGGAGTAAATGTCAGTTGGCTTTTCATAGCCGATCAAGAGATAAAAGTAACGAGTAATTAAAGAGCAGCAGTAAAATAACAATAGCGAGACTATATACAGGGGGGTACCGATACAGAGTCAATATGCGGGGGCACCGGTCAGTTGAGGTAGTATGTACATGTAGGTAGAGTTATTAAAGTGACTATGTATAGATGACAACAGAGAGTAGCAGCGGTGTAAAGAGGGGGTTGGGGTACTGCAAATAGTCTAGGTAGCCATTTGACTAGATGTTCAGGAGTCTTATGGCTTGGGAGTAGAAGCTGTTTTGAAGCCTCTTGGACCTAGACTTGGTGCTCTGGTTCCGCTTGCCGTGCGGTAGCAGAGAGAACAGTCTATGACTAGGGTGGCTGGAGTCTTTGACAATTTTTAGGGCCTTCCTCTGACACCTGGTATAGAAGTCCTGGATGGCAGGAAGCTTGGCCCCAGTGATGTACTGGGCCATTCGCATTACCCTCTGTAGGGCCAAGCGGTCAGAGGCCGAGCAGTTGCCATACCAGGCAATGATGCAACCCGTCAGAATGCTCTCGATGGTGCAGCCGTAGAACCTTTTGAGGATCTGAGGACCCATGCCAAATTTTTTCAGTCTCCTGAGGGGGAATAGGTTTTGTCGTGCCCTCTTCACGACTGTCTTGGTGTGCAGATATTTATCAACTTGATGAGCTCCTGTACACAGTAATTTGGTCAGTATTTTTTATTTTGAATTATCAAGGTTTTGTTTGCTTGACACTGGCTTTTTTTTGTTGCTGTTCTTGATTTGCCATATTTACCACACTTGCTTTCGAGTAAGGTGCCAGGAAGCGAATGGTTACAGGAAATGCCATGGATAGTAGCGACCAACAGTGTTCTCTCTACAGGGTACCCCCTCTTCCTCTACACACTGAGCGGAGGCTAAAGTTGTTTTTGGTTTGGCATTCGTTCTGTATATAATTAAAATAACCTCAGTCATTGAGGTGTTTGTATGGCATTAGATGCCTCTCTAGACCACATTTTGCATTGTTTCCTGCCCTGCTCGACTCACCCCTTATCTCTCAGACCCCTTGAGTATGGCGTTTTACATTTCTGTTTGTAAAACTGTCAACACTTCCACTGGCTGTACTAATGTGTGATTTAGCGCCGACAGAGAGGAGGGCTAGAGAGTGAGAGAGAGACAACTGCATGAGATCTTGCACATTCTGAAAGTGGTATGTTTTTTTCTATCCCCAAGAAGATGCCTTGTTATGTACGGTGTATTGTGTTCACCCCCCAAGCCAAAGCATTCTGTTGTCTTTCTCTCTTAGCTTCTTTTGTTTTGATCTATAATGAAATATTATATTCAAAGCATTGATATTTTAAATAGGTAAAACACAAGCATTATGTTTTTAACAATATAAATAAGTGTATAGTTACAATCATTTTGATGACTGCTAAATCATTGATACAAAATACAGAACATTGATTTATAAAGAACTGTATTTGACATCTCAATGCACCGCTCCATAATACGCACTGAAAATGTAGCTACAGTATTTAACAGAAGCATGTTATTTCCAACCACCGTACTGGGATTTTAATCAGATGTATGAAAAAATTCCCACAGGTTCAGAAAATAATTGGATTAGTGTGGGGGGGCTGCTGAATTGTATGTTAAATTTACACCTGTCACACTGTTCTCAAATCAGCCGTCAGCCATCAAGGTTAACAGTTACTTGAGGGCAGTGACAGCATCCTCAGGACTGGTAAAACAGCAGCAGTGAATTTCAACACTGTGTCTGACTGTTAATTACACCTTCATGGGCATCCCCATGCACTTACACAACATAAACACACACACACACACACACACACACACACACACACACACACACACACACACACACACACACACACACACACACATTCGACACCAAACACCAAACACACACCATATTGTGAATACCACAATAACAAATATCCCGCTTGCTCTCCCCTATAGTCTGTTCCACAGCAGAAAATACATTTCACACTTAAATCACTGGAATACTGTAGCCTCCTTACATCTACATAGTTTTTTAAATTTTTTTTACCCTGTTTGCTTTAATTTACACCTCTGTTTTGCAACTGTGATAGGGGAATACAGCGCCTCTCCCTTCAGAGTGAACAGTGGCAGAAGAGGAACGTTAGCTCATTATAAAGGCCACGGTAATAATCTGTCTATCGGAGGCCCTCGGTTGGAAGCTCTGCTTCCCTCCAAAGCACTGGGCTCCCCTGTCAATAACATGACAGTCACTTCATTATGGCTTCACAAGTCAGCCATTTTAAATCTATTGGCCCCATCAGAGAATGCTAGGAAAAGGGTCAGAGGCTGCAATACATCATTCAAATACGTGTCTAGTGTGTTGCATCTTGTGTTTGTTGAAAGTATTGTGTTCAGATATAGTGGTTGAACTGACAGACGAGTGTACAGGAATACACAAACACGTTCGTCAGATACGAGTAGACACATGGAAGCGTTGCTGTGCTGTTGCTGGGTTGTTCACTCAATGTTCAATCTCTTAGGAACATCTTGCACTCGTAGTAATGGGTGCAAAAAGAGAAGTGAGATTATCATTTGAGGGCAAGTGAAAAGCGGAACTGCAATCTGTCTGAAAAACATTTAGCACATGCTCTTATCCAGAGCAACTTATAGTAGTGAGTACAAACATGTTCATATTAGGCCTGGGAATTGAACCCACGACACTGATGTTGCAAACACCATGCTCTACCAACTGAGCTTACACGGGACACTTAATCCATAGTCGTCGGGTACATTTTTACATTATTTAAGAAAATATTGATTTGATATTTTGGGGGGAATATTTAAGGCTATTTAATGCTCAAGTGTCCTCAGACTAAGGAAGAGGAACAACACCTGTGAGTGTCTGAGGAATGCATGTGGACGTGTTGCATGTGGCTGTAGTGGCTTTGCAGTCTATTATAGTTTAAGTGCTGAATAGGAGTTCAGTAGAAAAACACATTGACTGTGTGTGAAGCTGTAAAAGAAAATGATCTTACGCCGATGTACGCAAAAGGGACCAAAATCCATAAAAGCAATACTAACGTGCGGGCAAGGAGAGATATCAACAGCAGTACAAACAGATTTCCTCCCCTCTTCCCATACAAATGGTATCAGAGCCTATTGCTTGTACCAGTGGTGCAGCAAAAAAAACAAGTTTCCATATGACGGATAACGCAATTAATGCGTTTTAACACCCTCCTGCTCTTCCTGACCAAGTACCCCTCATCACAGAAAACAAGTGGAAACAAGACCTACCCCTGTGGAGTGCCAAAGTTCTCCTCACAACAACACAAGACACCGGCAATGAGCTTGTGTGAAACCCTTTTCACTTGTAATGATTACATACCCTTCATTAAAACTGCAACTAACCCTGTTAAACTGGAATAGACTCGCTACGGGTAATCGTGAAAACACTTTTAATCAATGCACAACAACAGCAGAGACCTCGCTAGAACACATTCACTCCAAATAAAGAGGGCTGTTTTAAAAACACACCCGGCAACAGTAAAGACCCTGATAAGACTTGTCACACTTCTCCTCATCGTGGCGAAACCTGCTTGTGAATCCTTCCTGACAGCTCCTAAGACCTTGTTAGTGAGAATCACCTCCTAATGATTCAACCTGGTTTGGAGACAAGACACACACGTACACGCGTATACAGACACACACACACACACACACACACACACACACACACACACACACACACACACAGGCATATGCATGCACGCACACACCCACAGTCAATTGTATTACTGAATTTCACATGCTTTGTATACAGAATCATCAAACTATGGCTCAATCATTAGTTGTTTATAAACCCAATGTCAGTTCTGACCCAGTCTGACCAGCTCATGGATGAAGCTGCAAAAATGGTCATAATCATGTTATAATTGATGCAGACTGAATATTGGATTTCCTTTCCTTTGAACTACTTTATTGCAACGCAGTGAACTGTTTACCAAATGAGTGTAATGTATCTATACCTCATGTTAATATCTTATTTTTTGGTGAGGACTTTTTAAAATAGAAATGTGTTGATTGATCGTTAAAAAAAATATATACAATGTTGAAACCTGAATAACTAGATGTACAGAAAATAACAGGAATGAAAATGTTTTATTTTAAAATCAAATAAACATGATTATTAACAGCAATGATGGGAGGTTGTATTTTTTTTGAGAAAATGAGACGTTCACAGTAAAGCTAATTACGTAGTTATTCTTCCAGAATTCACACCCCACGAAGCCTTTCAAAAAACGATTTGCCACATTCGTACTATGCATTCCCTAAAGCTGACACACACACACACACACACACACACACACACACACACACACACACACACACACACACACACACACACACACACACACACACACACACACACACACACACACACACACACACACACACACACACACATCCAGATTGACACACGTTGTGTCGGCTCATTATTTTGAGCAGTGCCACATCTCAGGGAACACATTGTGCCTCTGTACCACATCTAGTTGAAATGAAATGCAAATGACTACAATGTACTTTAAATTACTGCAACGCACTCTATTAGCTAACGACTGCTGCTACTGTTACATTGATTTCATCAACATGTCAATGGACATTTCAAAAGAGATCCAATCCTTCCATTTCCCATGAACCTGATCATCTATTGGCTAAGATTGATTTTGTGACTATGACTTTAGCCTTTCTCTGATGCAGCAGTAGGAGTATTTTGGAGATGGTGTGGAACATTAGTAAGTGTCTGAACTTTGCCTGGCCTAGTGATCTGGGGGTTGATGGGGTCTGAGTCAGCACGGTTACACCAGAGCTGTGGATACGATGGCTCTGACAGGTATGACTCACTATCGGTGACCAGGCACAGTATCTCGAGGCACGCACACATGCGCACGAAGCATGCATGCTCACGCACACACATGCACGCTCAGACACACGCACGGACACCTGCATGCACGCACGCACACACACAAACACAAATGTGCACTAACAAACGAACAAGTCTATTGGTCACTTGGTTTCACAGGGTCTATGGTCTATGCTAGCAGCCAAAACTGTAGGTTGATTAGGAATCAGGACCAGTCTACATACAATGTTTAGCATTGTATCCCATATTTTGGTATGCACATGACCTGGGCCCGGTTCCCCGATAGCGATGGAACTTTCGCTAAGTGCTTTGTTGAGGCATGTGTCGATACTGATAGGATCGAAAGAAAGGAAGCACTGCTCCTGGATCAGCGTTCTCCCTTTCCAATCTTACCTTAATATTATAATTATTCCACAATACTGACAACAGATCATCTCCTAGAGAGATATTATCACCTATGGCTACAAACATTGAAGCGGCATATTCTAATGCTTACCCTATAATAATACACTAATTCAAGATTTGGCACATCATGAAATAGGCTATATAGAGGCAAAAAGTTTGGACAGTCGTGTACAAATTGAATGAACAATTAACAACTAATTTAATTTCAATATCGTTCAAATATATAGGTCTACGTAGCCTATACTGTATTTATCTTTTAATACAGAGATCTCAGGGTTCATTTGAAGCGTCTTTATGTCCTTATCGTCACTGTTAAATTCTTTCTGAAGTTGTCCGTGGTCACAGAAAGACAGCGGAGATCTTCTGTGTGTAAAGTGATGCGGTGGGGCAAGAAAGCAAAGTTACAGACACACAAATATCATACCCCCCTGTTATTGTAATGGTGAGAGGTTAGCATGTCGTGGGGGTATGATAACTTTCTCACTCATCATTATTGACGATTTATTCAGGACTATCGGTAATCGTGGTAGCATCCACATTAATGTAGAAGTGTTTAGAAACATATTGTATTCTTAGGTACAATAAAAGTGACTCCAAAATGACACAACACATTATTTACCATTCATTTCTATTGGGCACAAAATTATCTAAAATGCAACCAAAACAAACAGCAAATGCATCCAGCAAATTTGCCAAGTCACAAGCTTGATGAAATCATTGCATGCTAGGAATATGGGACCAAGTACAAAACTTTTGACTACTTTAATACACATACGTGAATTTTTCCCAATACAAAGGGGTCCCCTAAAATGAAGGGACCATATAAAATAAGTGCTGTAATTCCTAAACGGTTCACCCGATATGGATGAAAATACCCTCAAATTAAAGCTCAGAATCTGCACTTTAACCTCATAGTATCATTTCCAATCCGAAGTGCTGTACAGAGCCAAAACACCAACATAATTGTTACTGTCCCAATCCTTTTGGAGCTTACTGTAAGTATTCACTCCCCTTTTGCTATGACACTCCAAATTGAGCTCAGGTGCATCCAATTTCCTTTGATCATCCTTGACAAGTCACAAGAACTTGATTGGAGTCCAACGGTGGCCAATTCAATTGTTTGGACATGATTTAGACATAAACACACCTGTCTATATAAGGTCCCACAGTTGACAGTGCATGTCAAAGCAGAAACTATGCGATGAAGTCCAATAGTCCGTAGATCTCCAAGATAGAATTGTGATGAGACATACAGTACAAACAAACCTACTCATTCAAGGGTTTTTCTTAATTTTTTACTATTTTATACATTGTAGAATAATAGTGAAGATGTCAAAATGATGAAATAACACATATGTAGTAAGCAAAAAAGTGTTCAAAAAAGTATTAAACAAATCTAAATATATTTTATAGTTGAGATTCTTCAAAGTGGCCACCCTTTGCCTTGATGACAGCTTTGCACACTTTTGGCATTCTCTCAACCGGCTTCACCTGCAATGCTTTTTCAGCAGTCTTGAAGGAGTTCCCACATATGCTGAGCACTTGTTGGCTGCTTTTCTTTCACTCTGTGGTCTGACTTATCCCAAACCATCTCAAATTGTGGCGGCAAGGTCATCTGATGCAGCACTCCATCACTATCCTTCATGGTAAAATAGCCCTTACACCGCAAGGAGGTGTGTTGGGTCATTGTCCTGTTGAAAAACAAATGATAGTCCCACTAAGCCCAAACCAGATGGGATGCTGTATCGCTGCAGAATACTGTGGTAGCCATGCTGGTTAAGTGTGCCTTGAATTCTAAATAAATCACAAACAATGTCACCAGCAAACCACCCACACACCATAACACCTCCTCCTCCATGCTTTACGAAGGGAAAAACACATGCGTAGATCATCCATTCACCTACATCGCGTCTCACAAAGACACGGCAGTTGGAACCAAAAATCTCCAATTTGGACTCCAGACCAAAGGACAAATTTCCACCTGTCTAATTTCCATTGCTCATGTTTCTTGGCCTAAGTAAGTCTCTTCTTATTATTGGTGTCCTTTAGTAGTGGTTTCTTTGCAGCAATTTGAACAAAGAAGGCTTGATTCACACAGTCTCCTCTGAACAGTTGATGTTGAGATGTGTCTGTTACTTGAACTCTGTGAAGCATTTATTTGGGCTGCAATCTGAGGTGCAGTTAACTCGAATGAACTTATTCTCTGCAGCAGAGGTAACTCTGTGTCTTCCTTTCCTTTGGCGGTCCTCATGAGAGCCAGTTTTATCATAGTGCCTGGTGGTTTTTGGAACTGCACTTGAAGAAACTTTCATGAAATGTTCCGGATTGACTGACCTTCATGTCTTAAAGTAATGATGGACTATTGTTTCTCTTTGTTTATTATGTTTATTATGTTCTTGCCATAATATGGACTTGGTCTTTTACCAAATAGGGCTGTTTATCTTCTGTATGCCACCCCTACCTTGTCACAACACAATTGATTGGCTCAAAAGCATATAGTGTTCCCTGTGCACACAACCCATGTGGAATTTGGGTCTCCGGCAGCGTTTGGAACTGCCGGTCTGCGGTCAAGATTGTCAAGTTCATCTCAGCCTCAGCTGCCCTTCAGTCCCTTGACTTTTTGGCCCTGACGGAGAACTGGATCAACACAGAAAACAATGTTATTCTAGCTGCTCTCTTCATCTGATTATGTTTAGTGTCATAATCCAAGAGCATCCGGTCATCGCAGTGGTGGCACAGGGCTACTAATTTATCCTAACTGGAGATTTTCTCTTTTCTCCCTCTCACCTGTCCTTCTCCTCCTCATTTGAAGTCCACTGTCACTTGTCCACTCAAGTTTAACATTGTTGTCATCTATCGCCCACCAGGTGCCCTTGGAGAGTTCCTCAATGAGCATGACACCTTGATAATATAATTTCCTGACGATTGTGCACCGCTCTTCGTACTTGGTGACTTCAACCTCGCGACGTCTGCCTCTGATTAATTTATTTCCTACTCTCTTTCCCCTCCTTGCGTCTTTTGACCTCCCCTTTTCCCAATTCCCTCCAAGACAGACCTCAGCTTTACTAGAGGCTGTTCGCCTACTAATATCACTGCAACCCCCCTCCAGGTCTCTGATCACTACTTTGTTTAGTTTTCTGTCTCCCTTTCCTCCAACCCTAGCCACTCAGCCTGTACCCAGATGGTCATGCACCATCGCAATCTTCTCTCTCTCTCTCCAATTACTCTGTCCTCTTCTATCCTATCATCTCTCCCTTCTGCTAAATCCTTCTTCTTTCTGTCTCCTCTTCAACAATTCTGCCTCTTCAACCCTGCTCTCCTCCCTTCCCTCATCCTATGACTCGCACTGTTCCCTTTCCTCCTGGCCGGCTCGTCCCTCCCCTCCTGCTCAGTGACTCGTTGAGAGCTTACAAAACAAGGCTGCGGGCAGCTAAGCAAAAACGGAGGAAAACTAAACTTCTGGAGGACCTATCATCCTTTAGCTCCCTCCTCCCTACCTTCTCCTCCTCTGAATCTGCTGCTAAAGCTTCTTTCTATCGCTCTAAATGTCAAACTTCTTTCTCTAACCCTAAGAAACATTAACATTAGACCATTTTTGTAATTTAGCAGACATTCCTATCCAGAGCGACTTACAATAGTGAGTGCATACCTTTTATTATTGCACTGGTCCTTCATGGGAAACGAACCCACAACCCTTCAAAATGGCCCGAGATGCTCCCCTCCTCAAGAAACCAAAACTCGACTCATCTGACATGAGTCGAGTTTTCTTCCCAAAACACTTTAGCGTGCTGTCTCTGATCAACTCTCATTATCTCTCTCAGAACGATCTTCTTGACCCTAACCAGTCAGGCTTCGTGACGGGTCACTCTACTGAGACTGCTCTTCTCTTTGTCACAGAGGCTCTCAAAGGTGACTCTTACTCTTCTGTTCTCATCCTCCTAGATCTATCCCCTGCTTTCGACACCGTAACCCATCCGATCCTTCTCCCCACCCTCTCAGGGCTGGGCGTCTCAGGCTCTGCACATTCTTGGATTGCCTCCTACCGGGCAGGGCGCACCTACCAGGTGACGTGGAGAGGGTCTGTGTCTGCACCACATACTCTCAATACTGTTGTCCCCCAGGGCTTGGTTCTAGGGCCTCTACTCTTCTCTCTATACACCAAGTCACTCGGGCCTGTCACATCCTCACATAATCTCTCCTATCATTGCTATGAGGATGATAATGAACTACTTTTCTCCTTCCCCCCCTTCTGACACCCAGGTGGCGACACACATCTCTGTGTGCCTGGCAGATATCAGCTTGGATGTCGGCCCACCACCTCAAGCTCAACTTGAGGTGGTGGGTTGACAACTTTAGTGTCACCCTCCCAGAGCACAAAGAGCCTTGGTGTGACCCTGGACAACACCCTGTCATTCTCTGCAAACATCAAAGCAGTGACTCGCTCCTGCAGGTTCATGCTCTACAACATTCGAGGAGTATGACCCTACCGCACACAGGAAGCAGCACAGGTCCTAATCCAGGAACTTGTCATCTTCCGTCTGGACCACTGCAACTCTCTGCCCGCCTGGTTTTCAACCTTCCCAAGTTCTGCCATGTCATCCCGCTCCTCCGCACACTCCACTGGCTTCCAGTTGAAGCTCACATCCACTAAAAATACAATGGTGCTTGCCTACAGAGAAGCAAGAGGAACTGCCTCTCCCTACCTTCTGCCCCCTCCCCCCTGTGATATGTGTTTGTCCCACCTAGCTATCTTAAGATGAATGTACTAACTGTAAGTTGCTCTGGATAAGAGTGTCTGCTAAATTACTAAAATTGTAAAAATATATAATTTCATGAGGGCGCACAGCCACAAAGTCGTCCAATCGGATTTTAAACCTAACCCTAACCGTAACTTTAACCCTAACCTGTGCCACACTGCTAACACCAACGCCCAACCTTAAATGAAGACCAAATAGCACATTTTCGATTTCATGTATTTTTACGATAAATCTAGTGGAAATCGCTCAGCTCTGCCTCCAGGGCAAGATTCATGACAATAAACATCAACCTGCGAGAAATGTGGGCCCGAAGGTACTACTCCATAATCAGGCTTGGCCGTTGTTTATCAGCCAGCCTGCCAGGCAGCGTAGTGTTAGCGCACACGTGAGACGTGCTGCTGTTAACCACAGCAGCTTAAGAGGTCTGCCCTCCACCCGGGCTCCACGGTCTCACGGCTGGGGCCTCACCACCTTGCGCTCTGTCAGGTGTCAGTGGGGTGGTAGTGGTACAGTAGAGCTAGGGACTGACAGTCAGACGCCCAACGCTGCTACAACCTTTGTCTCTGAAGAACATTTCCACAGATTCTGTGTATGTTCTAATATAAAATGGATGCCAGGGAATGAGACACAGAGGGTTATCTGGATTTTTTTCACATGCCTGTTCACTCAACATTTTTACATCTTTACAGAATATTGTGTTAATACTAAAGCACTTAGGTACAGATTATTGAAACCCATTGCCCTACATTTTAATAGCCTTCTGATGACTGATTGCATGTTCCAGGCCTTTTGTGTGCTTCTTATATGGTCACAATACTCACAACACTCTTTGGCAAAAGTCCCACACCTTGCATCTGTCATTCTTCATGGCTTTTAAGGCAAACTTGACAGAAGTGTGGCAGACATTGAGATGAGGACAGCCTGGCTACAGCCAAGGCTCTGTGTGTTGAGTTGGCACTCTCTCTAGTGGAGGGATGAGAACAACCACATGGCTTGTGCATCAACCTTGGCTCCACTGTGTCCTGTCTTAACTATCTTTGCCAGGTCCCTTTCATAAAAGAGGTTTCTAACCTCAAGTGTCTTTTCCTGGTTAAAAATAAATAAGCAATACTTTAAATTATGTCCATTAGTATACTGTATAAAGGAAATCCTTACAAACAAAGACATTGTAATAGCATTATACAAGACAACAAAGCATTGTTGTAGGAGCCATTTTGGTCTATTTATGTGGTTGTTGTGATTGTATTTGTCCCCCAGTTTTCCTATCAAAAAATAAATATAGATATTTTTATATATTTTTTGTTCTTGGACTGTAAAATTACCAGGAAATGAGTTCAAAGTGATTTTAATTGAGGAAATCTGTTCCAACACATAAATAAAGGCATACTGTATGTGATCGTAGCCTTTGACCATGACTCTCAATTCCGTTCCATTGCACAAGAGTCATTGAACAAAGGCGTCTTCTGTACGGGGTTTTGTTAAGATCCTTGATGATCAATCTGAACATGAACAGGCGTCGCTTGCGGGACGCCATTGGAAGCATAAGGATCTTATCTTTCATATCAGTGAGAAATGATTTTCAAAAAACAAAAGGTTCAATTGATACATCTTGTTAGGGTTAGTGTTCCCACAAGGCCTTATCACCATGTTACAGTACTTGTTTACGGAAAACAGGCGGAAGACAAGAGGCGACCACCTGTGCTAATTAGCTATCCAGCATGCGCCGAACACATGTGTATAAGCGTAACTCGGGAAGTGTAGCGGAAATGTAGTTTAATCGAATGGAGGCACCCAAAGCTGTGTGGATCTATGCAAAACTGCTAAAGTCGGTATCTTTTTTATTTGAAGGATTATTTCTCGCTGATGAAAGATGATGTATGTATGTTTCGAAAGCCGTTATCGCAAGCAATGATTAAGAGACGTTTCTAAACGTTAAAACACAACGTTGGGACTGTAGTTCACTTGAGACAGAGGTGGGCGAAGCTAACGGCTGAGAACTGTAGGGAGAAGGCAGAATGCTGCCTAGAGTTTTCAAGAGTTAATGCGATTGTATCCCAATGTAATCAAGGTTTGAAATTATTCCCGTTTTTCTCAAATACTAAATCTGTTTGGGATTCTTGTGGTCAATTTGCAGTGTACACATTTATAGCTGTTCCTGTCCCCTGACCATCCGTGCAAGGAAAAATCGGCCCACGGCTGAATGTAATTGGGGACCCCTAGCCCAAGCCGGAGCATTTGAAATTGGGGGCGGCAACCCCCGATGTCTAGAAAGACTAAGTGGATATCGGGATCTTGTGACTCGGTTAGCCAGTACAATTATTATTGAAACTGATTTGTTGTATACTCTATAAGCCTTCAGTAGATTGACATGTATGATGTGAACATTATGCATGTTCCGCATAAAACGCAGGCCTACTTGGAAACCCACAGTGGGGGGTCTATGTTTCCGAAGTATAGGCCCTGTTTGAAAACATCTGTAAGGCATTCTTCTTTCGGTCCCTTCCTTGAAGTAATTACTGATCTTACATGATCGGAAAGGTGAAAGCGAGGGCTCTTTCACATTACTTTCACCTAT
This sequence comes from Oncorhynchus tshawytscha, assembly GCF_018296145.1. NCBI lineage: Eukaryota > Metazoa > Chordata > Actinopteri > Salmoniformes > Salmonidae > Oncorhynchus > Oncorhynchus tshawytscha. The sequence goes on from NC_056459.1 coordinate 3,281,622, forward strand.
CCAGTCATTTATAATCAGCGACTACTTTCAAGAACTTCAGGGCAAAAGCCTGTGTTCTATAAGGGGCCGAGCTTGCATTAGAAGTGTGCAAGTGCCCTCTAGTGGCTTACATTCAAGGCCTTACTGTCTGTCAAACAGTGTCCTCTTACCAAAGACTGGATAATGGCCTTATTGTAGGGCCTTGGTCACTCAATTGTTAATTGGATTCATTTTCAACATGGAGTACCTCAGCGGCCCCTGATGACTCTGACAGGCCCAGTTGGAGGCCAACTGTCTGATACGTGTCTGCTAAGACCAGATCAGAGCTCTATGGGCTAAAGCAGTAGAGTACTGCATAGCATGTCTTTGGGCATACAGTGAAGTTGTTACTATAACCATGCAAACAAGTACAAACATGTTCAACTTACTGCACATATGTCATGATAAAAAATACCCTTTGAGAAGACTAACCCAGTCGTAAATGGAGAGTGCATTATGTCGGTGTTTCATTTTCTAGCATAACTAGATCATTATCTTAAAAATAGCGGATATGTTGTGAGTCAGAAAACTCGACACTCAGCTTCTTAGGCCTACCCTCTGCTGACAAAATCATTGTTTTCCCATTGTCTGTCATTTATTCAAACCACATGGAGATGCTGGATGGAAGGGGGAATGCTGGACGCTCAGCCGCGTGGATCTGCCAACCGCCTGCATCCTTAGGCACTCCCTGGCACCTCAGCCCTTGGCCGCTCCTGAAAGAAAACAATTACCAATGGGGCGGAACAACAATGCCCAGAAAACATCTGTCTGCACCGGATGGATAGGGGGGTGACATGTCCATGTCCCTGCTGGTTTAAACCAAGCCCAGCCCGATGGGCCTGCGTACAGTTACTTACAGCAGACAGCCACAGAGCTCCAATTCCACACAGAGCCTGTCTCCTTGGCGATGGCTGCCGTTAACACAGACGAAGGCCCCCGGAGCAGTTGTTCGTTTGGGTGGGTGCCATTCTGTTTGGATGATGCATCAGTATGAATGGCCCCTGAGTAGATGTAGGCATGGGCTGTGTCCTAAATGGCTCCCAAATGTTTGTCGAAGTAGTGCACGATATTGGGTACAGGGTGCCATGTCTATGGGCTTTCATCAAAAGCAGTGCACTATATAGGGAGTAGGCTGTCATTTGGGATGCATCCATGGACAACTCCCATGTGACTCCTCAGCCGCAGCCTGTGTGAACAGACGAGAGAGTCTTGGTCTGAGCCCCCCCCCCCCAACAGCTCATCCCATGGTGAGAGCACATAATTAAAATGTTTTCAGACATTTACTACCCTCCTTGGAGATCTTTCTCCACTCTCGATCGTCTCCGTGCAAAGCAAGTACTTTTCCCAGCTAATTAAATGGATTTAATACCAATAATAAAAGTATGTTGTTGCAACAGCATGTGCGGATATTGCTAAATTATTTTAATTCATGCCAGATCTCAAAAGACCAGCTCTGGGCAATTAGCAATGCTTACTGTAAGCAGAAAACAAATTACAATTGGGGAAATTACTTTATGAAGGTTTGTCGTTGCTTTACTTTTGGAGTCCATTATAAAAGTGTGTGTTGCCACCTTGTGGTTATAGTTTGCACCTTACACAAATATAAAACATTTTGGTAGCTGTTATTACAGAACAGAAAAAAAGTAATAACATATTAGAATGGTAACAGGTTATACTCTCATGTATTTTCAATTATCACACATTCTATTCAAGGTGATTGCATTCATTTATATTGATAAAAAGCTAAATATAATTTCTGAACCCAATAATTTGAAGAAGCTGAAACTTTGTGTTTGAAGACCCATTGCTGTCAACAATGTGGTCTTGGTGAGTTTACAATAATGTTATAATAATCGGAGCGCAATGCTGAAGTAGGCCTAGATCATACTGTACGTGTTGCTGTAAGACTGAACTGTGAATTCCTTGACTGTGACTTTAGTGACAACATTTGACGCACCAAAAAGTAGCACCACAACGCCATGAATCCCATTCTTCCATCCTCTTCCCTTGACAGTTACTCTTGATGACCCCGGCTCCACCGGAACCGGGATTTTTTTTTTTAGGAAGAGCTCGATCGAACCGCAAGGCGGAGGAGGATTTGTGACAGCGCGCAAGGACACGCCTTCTCATTAAACCGGCAGTTTGTGCGGCTCCACCTTGCCGTCACTGCCGTGTCGTCAGTAGCGAAACGAACCGCACCGCTGCCTCTTCTACAGTAGTTGTTATACTCCCCTCTACTTAATTAACCTTGTACGTATTATTTTGTCCCCGACGGTTGTGGTGTTCTGCGTCAAAAATAGCAACAGAGATGTAAAAGCAAGTTACACTACCGCATCTTCCTCGTCTTTTGATATGCAGCTACTGACATAACCAGGAGCGCTGGTGACAGGTATTTCGGTGATCTAGCGACTTGTGTCTATTACGTTAGCTAGCTACGTTCAACACATTTAGCTGTTGGAACATTGTATCCTCACTAGGCTACTAGTCTGGGTACAGTCTAGGTACAGGCACAACATACTGATATTGTGTCAACGCGTAGGAAGAGAGTTAGGCTAAATGTGCATTTTCGTTATTATCCTTTAGTCTACTCAGACTGACCTAAAGCTGTCAAGTAGATCCTCGAATAACCTTCCTCGAATAGAGAATAAACCCGGGAAGAAACACGATAGGGTACCTTGTCGTCTAATTGATGCTGTTTAATGCAATTCACCTACTTTCCCATAGGGAATAATCCAAGCAAACTGCTTTTTTAAGCTTTAACGTCAATTATATAAACTCGTAACCTGTTTTTTTTTCTTCATTTTCACAAATGTTGTAGTTTAGGGTTCTCTGGTTGAATTGTATCCTTTAGATTGGAAACATTGTCATTTTGAATTTTTAGGTGAACCACATTACAATGATTGTGAGATACAAAGACGATGTAATAATATATTTTTTGGTATATATTTTTTTCCTTCGGGATTTTGGAAATTCTCTGGTGACCCCGTTTTCATATCAGGCTACTCTGCATGGGGTCGCTTTCCCTAGTTTTGGAACCGCTGGGTATTACATTGTAATACATACCTATCTGTAGGCCTACAGTGCTGAAGAATGAAAATAAAAATAATTGAGTTGGATGAATCTACAAAATCATTTATTAATAGGACGACAGTTAAATCCAATATGTCCAGTATATATTGCCTTCCATATATATTTTTTTGTATATATATATATACCCTCTATGGCCTTATGGAAATGTATGAATGCATTTCTGTGCACAGAGCTAATGCTATGGTACTTTTTGGAGAGGCCAAAGATTCACAGTGCCGTCTTGAGGTGTCTTTCATAAAAATTTGGTCACTCATCAAAACTGAGCTGATTTATACTGAAGAAAAATATGAAGGTGTTGGTCCCATGTGTCATGAGCTGAAATAAAAAATCACAGACATTTTACTTATGCACAAATAGCTTATTTCTCTCAAATTTTGTAAACAAATTGGTTTACATCCCTGTAGTGTGAGCATTTCTCCTTTGTCAAGATAATCTATCCACCTGACAGGTGTGACATTAAGAAGCTGATTAAGTAATATGATTACCGTGCTTCTGCATTGCTTGCTGTTTGGGGTTTTAGGCTGGGTTTCTGTATAGCACTTTGTGGCATCGGCTTTCTAAATACATTTGATTTATTGATTACACAGATGCACCTTTTGCTGGGGACAGGTGCTTGGGACAATAGAAGGCCACTCTAAAATGTGCAGTTGTGTCACACAACACAATGCCAAAGGTGTCTCAAGTTGAGGGAGCGTACAATTGGCATGCTGACTGCAGGAATGTCAACCATAGCTGTTGCCAGAGAATTGAATGTTCATTTATCTACCATAAGCCGCCTCAACCTCGTTTTAGAGATTTTGGCATTATGGCCAACCGGCCTCACAACCGCAGACCACATGTAACCACACTAGCCCAGGACCTCCACATCCGGCTTCTTCACCTGCGGGATCCGTCTGAGACCACAACCGAAGAATTTCTGCACAAACGGTCAGAAACCTTCTCCGGGAAGCTCATCTGCGTGCTCGTTGTCATGTTGCTGACGCCAAATCCTGACTGCCATCAGCATGACGCAACAGGAACCGGCATTCATTGGAACAGGTGACGGTTTTCCACTCCTCAATTATCCAGTGTTGGTGATCGCGTGCCCACTGGAGCCGCTTCTTCTTGTTTTTAGCTGATAGGAGTGGAATCCGTTGTGGTGGTCTGGTGCAATAGCCCATCTGTAACCAGGACTGACAAGTTGTGCATTCTGAGATGCCGTTCTGCACACCACTGTTGTACTGCGCCATTATTTGCCTGCTTGTGGCCCCCCTTTTAGCTTGCATGATTCTTGCCATTCTCCTTGGACCTCTCATCAACAAGCTGCTTTTGCTTACAGGACTACCACTGGCTGGAAGTTTTTTGTCTGTCACACTATTCTTGTTAAACCCTAGCCATTGTCGTGCATGAAAGCCCAGTAGGCTGGCTGTTTCTGTGATACTGGACCTGTTGTGCCTGGCACCGACAATCATACGACACTCAAAGACACTTAGGTCACTCGTTTTGAAAATTCTAAGATTCCATCGAACAGTAACAATGCCTCGACATCTGTCTACCTGCTTTATATAGCAAGCCACGGCACGTGACTCACTGTCTGTAGAAGCAAACCATTTTTGTGAACTGGGTGATGTACCTAATAAATTGTATATTACAGTACAAGTCAAGTTTGGACACACCTACTCATTCCAGGATTTTAATTTATTTTTACTATTTTCTACATTGTAGAATAAAATCTCAACTATAAAATATATTTTGATTTGTTTAACACTTTTTTGGTTGCTACATGATTCCATATGTGTTATTTCAACGTTTTGATGTCTTCACTATTATACTGCAATGTAGAGAAATGGTCAAAATAAGAAAAACCCTTGAATGAGTAGATATGTCCAAAGCTTTGACTGGTACTGTATTTGCACATCCGCTTGCATGTGTGTGAATGTGTGTTTCCTATTTCTCTTCCCTTACTCGCTCTTTGGTTCTCTCTTTCCCCCTCCTCTCTTCTCGCTCCATGGAATGGCAGTGCAGGGGAAGATGGACATCCAGAGTGGCATACAGATGGCAATGGAGACTCTCCCCTCCTTCCCCCAACAGTCGGGTACCCATCAGCAGAGCGAGCCAGAGGACGGCCAGACAGAGGGGAGTGCCAGGCTTACCGCTGACAATCACAGCAAGGACACCCAGCCAGCTGCTGGCCACCAAGATGACAAAGTAAGTCTCTATCCTTCTTCCTTCCACATCGCCTGTGTGTGTGCCTGTGTATTTATGTTGTGGTGGGGGGGGATCAATAATGAGCCTGCCTCCAATGCACTGTTTCTGTTTGCAGGGAAGGCTTCTTCTAATGCTACATTTTAAAAAAGGGTTCCAAAAGAGAGATTTGGCTATCCCCATAGGATAACCCTTTTTTGGTTTTAGGTAGAATCCTTTTTGGTTGCAGGTGGAACCCTTTTGGATTCCTGAAATTTATTTTTCTAAGAGTATAGAAGGAGACAGACCCGGGCGCTTGGCTGTTTAGTGCCGCTCACCTGTGTGTTTGTGTTCGTCGGTGTGTGTACTGTGCCTTCAGAAAGTATTCACACCCTTTGACTTTTTCCACATTTTGTTGTGTTACATCGGAATAATAAAAACATATTAGATTGAGAATTTGTGTCGCTGGCCTTCACACCCCATAATGTCAAAGTGGAATTATGTTTTTAGAAATGTTTACAAATGAATGAAAAATGAAAAAAGAGTGAGTCAATAAGTTTTCAACCCCTTTGTTATGGCTAAATAAGCCTAAATAAGTTCAGGAGTAAAACATTTGATTGATAAGTTGCATGGACTCACTCTTTGTGCAATTATAGAGTTTAACATAATTTTTTTAATGACTACCTCATCTCTGTAACCCACAAATGCAATTATATGTAAGGTCCCTCAGTTGAGCAGTTAATTTCAGACACAGATTCTTAAAGACCAGGGAGGTTTAAAAATGCCTCGCAATGAAGGGTGCCTATTGGTAGAGTAAAAAAAAATGCAGACATTGAATACCCCTTTGAGCAGGGTGAAGTTATTAATTACACTATGTAGATACAGGCGTCCTTCCTGTCTCAGTTGCTGGAGAGGAAGGACATCGCACAGGGATTTTACAATGAGGCCAATGGTGACTTTAAAACAGTTAAGAGTTTAATGGCTATAATAGGATGGATCAACCACATTGTAGTTACTCAACAATACTATCCTAAATGACAGAGTGAAAAGAAGGAAGCCTGTATAGAAAATATTTCCTAACATGCATCCTGTTTGCAAGGCACTAAAGTAAAGCTGCAAAGAATGTGGTAAAGAAATACATTTTATTTATTGAATACAAAGCGTTATGTTTGGGGGCAAATCCAACACATCACTGAGTACCAACTTTCATATTTTCAAGTATGGTGGTGGCTGCATCATGTTATGGGTATGCTTGTCATCGACAAAGACTAATGAGTTTTTTTTAGGATAAAAATAAACGGAATAGTGCTAAGCAAAGGCAAAATCCTAGAGGTAAACCTGGTTCAGTCTGCTTTCACCTTTCAGCAGGACAATAACCTAAAACATAAGGCCAAATATACACTGGAGTTGCTTACCAAGATGACATTGAATGTTCCTGAGTGGCCTAGTTACAGTTTTGACTTAAATCAGCTTAAAAATGTATGGTAAGACTTGAAAATGGCTGTCTATCAACAACCAACTTGACAGAGCTTGAAGAGTTTTAAAAAGAACAATGTACAAAAATTGTACAATCCAGGTGTGCAAAGCTCTTAGAGACTTACCCAGAAAGACTCACAGATGTAATCACTGCCAAAGGGATTCTAACGTGTATTGACTATGGGTTGTGAATATTTATGTAAATGAGATTTCTGTATTTCATTTTCAATACATTTACAAAAATTGTGTGTAGATTGGTCAGGAATAAAAAAAATGTTTAATCAATTTTGAATTTGAATTGAATAAGTCAAGAGGTATGGATACTTTCTGAAGCCACTGTAGCTACCTAGCTAAAAAAGTCTAAAGGAAATCAGGTGACACTCACCCAGACTGCTCCCTCCATTGAATTGGCATTGCTACTGTAACGTTAGCTTACAGTATTGTCACGTATATAATTTGCTATTTACATAGACAGCAAACGTTAGCTAGAAAGCTAGCTAAAATGGCTCAATAGCATTTACTAAAATGGGCAATAACTTGACCTTGGTATCATTAGCAGATTGCATAATATTTTTGATCTCACCAACTTTGACAGTTCTCTTGCCTATGAATACAAATACTAGAGCTACTGTATCTTTACTGTGCTGTTAACATGCTAGCTAGCTTGCCAGGCAGCTAAGCTAAGCAGCAACGTTTGATAGCCACATAATAGCGGTTGCTTTTTAAATTCTACTGTTTTTAATCTTACCTTGTGGTATGAAAAGCTGTTAGGAGAATGTTGGAGAATCCGGTTGGCTAGCTAGCTAGTTCCGTCTCGATCGTGCACTGTCTGGCCGTGACCTGCCAGCCCTGGTCCCAACAATTTTGCACCTTATAGGCAATATCAAAATGATGATAATCTAAGAAATAAGCCTAGGTTAAATTACCATAGATTCTCATGTGGACCATTATATGAAGCTAGCGGTATTACTAGGCTATTTTAGCCAATATGCCAGACGTAGTTTGGAGAGAGCAGAGTTGGAAAGACTTGCATTTTCTCTTGAGCTATTTTATAGCGTCCCTGTTAGGAGTGGGAAGATGTTCAGATGGAGACAAATTTGGGTGATCAGTATTTATTTCTAGGCATGTAGTAAACTATTGCATAATCATATTTATGAAGTACATTTTCTTGTAAAAATAACTGTCAGTGATTCTCAGCCCATGCATTGGCAGACTACTCTATTTCAATGAGAACACACATGCTAGGCACATTTGATCTCACCTGCCCCTCTAGAAGAGGAGAGGTAGGTTGCTGAAGCTGAAGCAGTGTGAATAATGCGACAAAGAGGATCTTTTAATACAATAGATAGGTAGGCCTAGGCTAACACATACAAAGCAGTAAGACTACAAATAATCTGCAGGACAACAAAAATATTTTCATCCCAAAGTCGTCTGCCAGACCACCCGCTCCCACCTACAGTATGAAAAATGCAGACCGCACCGCAATGATCTCTGTCGGGACCCGCAGCTCTTTAGTTGACAGCCTAACGCGAGTAAAATAGCGCCATGCTCTACCTACTGAGCCTGTGCATCTAGGGCCTATGTGTTGTTTTGGGATCTCATTCTAACGAACATTTCCTCTGGAAGATCTGTTTTCACAGACACTCCGAAACCAAGAAGCTACTACTACAAAAGACATTGCGATCTCTGGTGGACAACCAGAGACTTACACAACCAGAGACTTTACTCCCTGTAGATGGATTGAGTGTTTTCAACAAAGAGACAGCAAAGACATACACACGTAAATATGTACATTGCAATTCTTTCGAATGAGCGGTCGTTCATGTGCAAAGTATTTGCGTTTTATTAGCATAGTTATCAGCTGTCTGTACGATAGTGTAATTTCTTTCTCTCCCTTTCCCGCTCTTTTGAATCCGCCATTTTGTGTAACAAGCCGTCATATCGTTTTAGTCCACTAGGGACTTTTCATTGCATTGTGTAGTAATCAATGTGTATGCTATCCTGTTTGTGTGTTTATGTAATTCTGTGATTATTTAGTTAGTTTGTAAATAAATAAGCCAATTTGTATATCGCTGATTCGTCATTTATGCTAGGGTTCGTGCAGATTTGAAGTCAACAACGTTCAGAATGAGACTGATATGAGGTAATGAGAATTAATGAATTGACTGAGTTTAGTCGGGAGATAGTAACTCGTTAAATAACTTTTTCTGTGGTGTCCCAGATTACTACTTAACTAATTGTTATATGATTAATTGAATCGTGTAATAATTGAACGTGGTATGTAATTATTTTATAAAATAACGGTCAACCACATTAATGATAGTCAAGACACGACAACTCTGTGAGTGAGTCCGCTTAGCATATTCACTCTCCAATCTCTACGGTCTTCATCATCATGCAGAATGACAGCAGCCTCCACTCCCCCTCCCTCCATATATACGATGTCAGGCATCAGGGCATGACAGGAACCTCAAACCTCCTCCGTCAATCATCACAGAGAGACAGTAGGCCTTGGATGACAGGAGGGCAGGCCTATGGAGACCACCAGAGTAAACACAACACGGCACACAGAGAAAAACGCACATTCTGAAGTAAGTCTCGCTATGGCAAGTCATTGATTTGAAGTTCAACGTCATGTGAGGACTGGTGTCATGGTGAAGAAATGAAACACTAGATGAAGATGCAGTTCTCTGATTACTTCTCCATATAGATTCAGTATTTTATGGTTTGTAATATTGTAGGCTCTTCTCTCTCTCCATTGTTGTTTGTGTTGCTGCTGTGTTTGGAGTAATGAGGCGTCCAGTGTGCTTTGAGAGAGCCAAGATACTATATAACAATAGCAGCATCAACACTTGGCCCTTGCCTCTCGGTGGGTGGCCCTAAGGGTACTGTATCTGTGTCATTACCCTGGCTCTCTTACATTTGTGTGTGTGTGTGTGTGAGGGAGACAAAGGAAGAAAGTGTGTGTGCGTTTTTCTGTCGAATAAAGTGGAGACACCACTGTCTGCAATTTTGTTGGGGCCGCCCCGGGGTCTGTGCCTCTCACACCGGCTGCAGTGGTATCATCGATTTTGTTTGGAGAGTTTATTCATCAAGATGTCATCAGTGGAAGTGGACTGATGTTATGTTCCCCGTTAAACTGGGCTTGCATCTAGACTATGCTCCTGTGTATTAGTGATTCATCATAGAGTGTGGACATTGGGTACAGACTCCGGTGCTTTTGGTACTGATTCTGAACAGCCTCTCTGCTGTATGGCATATCTCTGCTCTTGTCCATGTTATGACTGTATTTAGTACAAGTTTAATACGGTCTTTGCTAGACTGTAGCGAGTCTTACTGGACATGGATGTGGAATGTAGATCCTACGTCTTCGTTTGAGATCCGTTGTCACCAACGGGTCGATCTTCAAGGCATTCCTAGTCGATCACCAAACATTTCTATAGAAAAGCCAACGATAATGGCATAAAGGCTTGTGCTCTTTTTTAAATTCTCTGTGTTGCGCTGTTGGCGGTAGGTGCACTTGATTCAGAAGACCTGCGCACCGGGGAAGTAAAAGTGTTCCCATTTTCAACCATTTCATTTGTCGGAAAAGTCAAACTTGCCTACCAGTGGGCCTACTGCGCTGGCCAATCGGATAGCTCAAATCACGTGCCTACCTACAGCTTCCATGACCCTGGCTACAGCAAAGTTTGATACTAGCCTATGTGAGATTGAATCTTTTAAAACCATATCCAGAGAGAGACTGTCAAAGAATACAGTAAAGAGCTGCTGTTTTTATGAATGAGTTCAAGTCTTATTCAACACTTACAAAACATAAAATGTGGTTCTCTCTACTTCCACTCACGCTGCCGCTGAGATGTATGAGTAGCCAAGTGTATCGATAGCCTTGTGATTTTATTATTATTAGTAACTCGCCGTGTGTATTTTAATATCGAGGGCGCATTTCACTTTCTCTGGTCATAGGAACAACATGAATTTGTGCCTGAGTCCGATGCGGTGCAAGTCGAGTTTCACCATCAGGTGGAAGACGGTGTCCCCTCTCTCCGGTCAGTCTCACCGGAGGAAAGGAACGAGGCAGACCGCCTGCTGATCTCTCCCTCCCTCCGCTGAGATTTTGTTATCAAAGTTTTAAAATATAATATGGTCTGAGAAGAACAATATTGGCAGGCCAGGCATATAACCAATGTGCTGTGATAAAACTATTGTGCCTCATTCCAACAGAACTGTTTTATTAGTTTGTTTTTTAAACATAACAAAAAAATATCAAAAAATCTGAGCGGTACACTCTTAGAAAAAAGGGTCCTAAAAGGCTTCTTCAGCTGTCCCCATAGAAGAACCGTTTTTGGTTTCAGGTAGAACCCTTTTTGGTTTCAGGTAGAACCCTTTTTGGTTTCAGGTAGAACCCTTTTTGGTTTCAGGTAGAACCCTTTTTGGTTCCATGAGAACCCTCTGTAGAAAGGAACCAAAAAGGATTATTCAAAGGATTCTCCTTTGGGGACATCCGAAGAACCCTTAACTTTTGACTGCGATAGTGATCTTGACTCAGGAAGTATTGGTGACCACTGCTTTAGATGTACAGCTGTGACAGGGAAATACAAGGTGTAGAAATAAAATCGGTTCAGTTTTGAGTGGTAAAAAAAGAATCCCAGATTTCAGTTTCGATAATTTATTTAAGACATTAAGTGCACTCTGCGTTATGTGGGTTGAATGCTGTAACACTGGCAAGTGTCTTCACTGACATTTTCAACCTGTCCCTGACAGATTCTGTAATACCAACATGTTTTGAATAAAAGTCCCATGATGGTAGTAACTGCCCATTACTGCTGATCACTTATTAGTCATAATTTATTCACATTACTTTAATACAATATTTCAGTTGTGTTTTAGGCCTATTTGATGTCTTTATTATTTAATTCCAAGTGATCAGCTTCTGCCTATGCTGTTTGACAAAATCACCATTTTAGTAGTTCTTCAAATTAAATAAGGCATACTTTTTATGACTGCTGAATATCAACTATCAATCTTAGATAATGTATTTTCAGGTAGATCACAAAGCAACTACTCTCCACCCCTCTCGACACCCGACAAGGCCCTCATCCCCGTCATTCGCAGGAGAAAGACACAGAGATATCTGGGACGTAGGTCGGGGTGCCTTGTAAGGATCCGACGGCGAGTGGGTAATCTGCCTCTACCATCAGTCCTATTAGCCAATGTACAATCATTGGATAACAAAATAGACGAGCTACGATCACGAATATCCTACCAACGGGACATTAAAAACTGTATCTTATGTTTCACAGAGTCGTGGCTGAACAACAACATGGATAAAATACAGCTGGTGGGCTTTACGCTGCATCAGCAAGATAGAACAGCTGCCTCCGGTAAGACAAGGGGTGGCAGTCTGTGTATATTTGTGAACAACAGCTGGCGCACTAAATCTAATATTAAGGAAGTCTCGAGGTTTTGCTCGCCTGAGGTAGAATATCTCATGATACGCTGTTGACACACTATTTACAAAGAGAGTTTTCATCTATATTTTTCGTAGCTGTCGTATTCACCACCACAATCCGATGCTGGCGTTAAGACTGCACTCAATGAGCTGTATAAGGCCATAAGCAAACAGAAAAACTCTCATCCAGAGGCGGCACTCCTAGTGGCCAGGGCCTTTAATACATGGAAACTTAAATCCGTTTTACCTACCAGCATGTCAAATATGCAACCACAGGAGAAAAAAAACTCTAGACCACCTTTACTCCACACACAGAGACTCATACAAAGCTCTCCCTCGCCTTCCATTTGGCAAATCTGACCATAATTCTCTCCTCTTGATTCCTGATTACAAACAAAAACTAAAGCAGGAAGCACCAGTGACTCGGTCAATAAAGAAAAGGTCAGATGACACAGATGCTAAGCTACAGCACTGTTTTGCTAGGTTTCTTCCGATGGCATTGAGGAGTACACCACATCAGTCATTGGCTTCATCAATAAGTGCATTGATGACATCATCCCCACAGTGACCGTACGTACACACCCCAACCAGTAGCCTTGGATTACAGGCAACATCCGCACTGAGCTAAAGGGTAGAGCTGCCACTTTCAAGGAGCGGGACTCTAACCCGGACGGTTATAAGAAATCCCGCTATGCCCTCAGACGAACCATCAAACAGGCAAAGCGTCAATACAGGACTAAAATTGAATCGTACTGCACCAGCTCCGACGCTCGTCGGATGCAAACTATTACAGACTGCAAGGGGAAGTACAGCCACAAGCTGCCCAGTGACAAGCTAAATTACTTCTATGCTCGCTTCGAGGCAAGCTACACAAAGCATGCATATGAGAGCTTAGCGACTGTGTGATCATGCTCTCCTTAGCCGATGTGAGTTAAACCTTTAAACAGGTCAACATTCACAAGGCCGCGGGGCCAGATGGATTACCTTGACTTGTACTCCGAGCATGCACTGACCAACTGGCAAGTGTCTTCACTGACATTTTCAATCTGTCCCTGACAGAGTCTAACACCAACATGTTTCAAGCAGACCACCATAGTCCCTGTGCCCATGAACACTAATGTAACCTGCCTAAATGACTACCGACCCATAGCACTCACGTCTGTAGCCATGAAGTGCTTTGAAAGGCTGGTCATGGCTCACATCAACACCATTATTCCAGAAACCATAGACCCACTCCAACTTGCATACCGCCCAACAGATCCACAGATGATGGAATCTCTATTGCACTCAACTGTCTATTCCCACCTGGACAAAAGGAACACCTATGTGAGAATGCGATTCATTGACTACAGCTCAGCGTTCAACCCCATAATGCCCTCAAAGCTCATCACGAAGCTAAGGACCCTGGGACTAAACACCTCTCTCTGCAACTGGATCCTGGACTTCCTGACAAGCCGCTCCCAGGTGGTAAGGGTAGGTAACAACACATCTGCCACACTTATCCGCAACAGGGGAGCCCCTCAGGGGTGCGTCCTTAGTCCCCTCAAATACTCCCTGTTCACCCATGACTGCATGGTCAAGCACGTCTTCAACACCATCATTAAGTTTTCCGACGACACAACAGTGGTAGGTCTGATCACCAACAAGGATGAGAGGTCAGAGAACTGGCCATATGGTGCCAGGATAAAACCTCTCCCTCAACGTGATCAAGGCAAAGGAGATGATTGTGGACTACAGGAAAAGGAGGACCGAGCAAGCCCCCATTCTCATTGACGGGGATGTAATGGAGCAGGTTGAGAGCTTCAAGTTCCTTGGTGTCCACATCACCAACAAACTATCATGGTCCAAACACACCAAGATAGTCGTGAAGAGGGCACGACAAAGCATATTCCCCCTCAGGAGACTGAAAAGATTTGGCATGTGTCCTCAGATCCTCAAAAAGTTCATCTGATGCAGCACTCCATCACTCTGCTTCTTGGTAAAATAGCCCTTACATAGCCTGAAGGTGTGTTGGTTCATTGTCCTTTTGAAAAACAAATGATATGCCCTCTAAGCACAAACCAGATGGGATGGCGTATCGCTGCAGAATGCTGTGGTAGCCATGCTGGTTAAGTGTGCCTTGAATTCTAAATAAATCAAAGACAGTGTCACCAGCAAAGCACCCCACACAATAACACCTCCTCCTCCATGCTTTAAGGTGGGAAATACGCATGGGGAGATCATCCGTTCACCCACACACCATGTCTGACAAAGACACGGCGGTTGGAACCGAAAATCTCCAGTTTGGACTACAGACCAAAGGACACATTTCCACCGGTCTAATATCCATTGCTCATGTTTCTTGGCCAAAGCAAGTCTCTTCTTCTTATTGGCGTCTTTTAGTAGTGGTTACTTTGCAGCATGAAGGCCTGATTCACACAGTCTCCTCTGAACAGTTGATGTTGAGATGTCTGTTACTTGAAGCATTTATTTGGACTGCAATTTCTGAGGCTGGTAACTCTAATGAACTTATCCTCTGCAGCAGAGCTAACTCTGGGTCTTCCATTCCTGTGGTGGTCGTCATGAGAGTCAGTTTCATCATAGCGCTTGATGGTTTTTGCGACTGCACTTGATTGACTTTTATGTTTTTAAGTAATGATGGACATTACTTACCATCAACCCCTACCATAACACAACACAACTGATTGTCTCAAACGCATTAAGAAGGAAAGATATTCCACAAATCAAGGCACACCTGTGCATTCCAGGTGTCTATCTCATGAAGCTGTTTGAGAAAATGCCAAGAGTGAGCAAAGCTGTCATCAAGGCAAAGGGTGACTATTTGAAGAATCTCAAATATAAAATATATTTTGTTTTTTTTAACACTTTTTTTGGTTACTAAATGATTCCATATGTGTTATTTCATAGTTTTGATGTCTTCACTATTATTCTATAATATAGAAAATACTAAAAATAAAGAAAAACCCTTGAATGAGTAGGTGTTCTAAAACTTTTGACTGGTAGTGTATGTAGCCTCGCTACTTTTATTTTCCTGCTGCTATTATAACTGTTTGTTAATTACATTTTTTTCTTATCTATTTTTTAATTAACAGTTATTTTTTATTAACTTCATTGTTGGTTAAGGGCTTTTAAGTAATCATTTCACTCTACACCTGTTGTATTCGGCACATTTGATTTGATCACGCATTCTTCTGTCTGTTCTCTCTGTCTCAGACCGTACAAGTAGGCACGCAGTGGATAATGGTCATTGTAGTTAATTTAGCGCAGAAAACATGGTAATTATGTGTAATATTGGCCTGTTGGAAACAACAACTCCCTACTACATCGCTCAGTTCCAACCTTGATCTGATTTATATCTAGATAACAACATTGCACTCACAGAAATGAAAAAAGAATTCAATAATTGAACCGATGTCGGTCAATTACTTGTTTAAAAACTGGAAAATAACAGCACTATGAGTCCTTCACTGTGTTCTTCTGGACTTTATGTTTTGTGTCATTACAGCAGACATTCTTTGTTGAACTCACACAGAATACTAAGCTAGCTGGCCACCACGCTCTGCTAAGCTAGAGTATTTGGTTATTTGGAATTTTACTATAATTGGTGTCATAACAGTCTAGTGACCTTTTAAACTCATTAACGGCGCTGGAAGGCAGAATGTCCCCTAGTAAGCACAAATCTTAAACCACACGTAGGAGCTGATTCTGCAATTTTTTATAATTTTGCTCCATTTTGGTGTGTGTATATATCTGTTCTCTCAGGAAAGTTTTTTGTTTGTTCTCATAAGCATATAATGGAGAGTGATAATTCAGAACATTGGTAATTTGCAGTCTGTTTTCATTAAGGATGACTCATTTGGGAGAAAGCTTTTAAACACGGAGTGGAATTGTTATACCGGCAATTATGTCTGGTGTATTTGATTACGAAGATGACATACATGCTAATTCAGAAAGCGAGGTTACAAATTATATTAAACTGCTCACCACGTAAACTGGGTGTGTTTGAAATTGAACAAAATCCGTAGCGTAAGCAAAATGAATGTTTAGCAGATGAGATTTATTTTATTTTAGCCAGATAGAGTAGGTTTTGATTAAATGGGACTCTTTGCTTTAATCTCATTGCTTTAATATAAAACTATTACAGATGAGGGTGAATTGGTTGGTAATTTATTTTGTCATTTGTTGGCCAGATGCTTTCAATCTACCCGTAATGCCTTGGGTCTATGGATTCCCTGATTTTTCCATTCAGCCGACCTAAAGCTCCAGAACAGATGGTCTGTCACCTTGCTGTATGGTTAAGCTAGATAAAACCCCAGCTAAACCAGTGATAGTGTTTAACACAGGTTGCTCTCGTTAAAGCTCCTGGCTAAGTATCCTATGATAATAGCACACCAATTTCTTTATCACTATTCACTCTGAAGTCTGGGGGTGTTTTTGAGCCTGTCTCCCTGGAACGGAGAGAGACTGCTGAATGTTGCGTGCTCCTCACGACAGAAGGTGTCTGTTCTGTACCTTCAACTCTTGGAGGCACGTGCTTCCCTTCTTTTTTTTGTTGTGGCTTCATTGACTGCATTTGACACTATTACTGCGCTGCTCGTTTTGACGTTTGGCCCTGGTCAAAAGTAGTGCACTAAATAGAGAATTGGGTGTCAATTGAGACGCAGTCGTTATTACCGCGTTGTTGAATTGTGATCATGGTTCGGAAACGATAGCTAAGGCTGCGTTTGGACAGGCAGCCCAACTATGATCTTTTTTCCACTAATTGGTATTTTGACCAATCACATCAGATCTTTTCACATCAGTTCTTTTCCGGAGCTGAACTGACCAATTTGTGAGGAAAAGTATCAGAATTAGACTGCCTGTCTAAACACAGCCTAATATTCATGAAAAGCAGATATGGTGGCTTTCCTCACACTTTCCCTATAAATAATTTCCATGAAATGTACTTTTTTTTGCCCGCCTCGACTTCATTATTTGTTTATACATTACCCATTCCCCAAATATTGAAGGCAAATATTTCCTCCCTCTGTCCCGCGTCATTCTGGTTCATGTTAGAATGTGGACGTTTGAGTGAAATGCAGACTGACACACTGAACAAACCCTCCTGCCTAGCACCCGTCTCCACAACAGCGCAGATTAACTCTCTGCCTCAATTACCTCGACACTGGTGCCCCCGCACATTGACTCTGTACCGGTACTCCCTGTATAAAGCCTGGCTATTGTTATTTTACTGCTGCTCTTTCATGATTTGTTACTTTTATCTCTTACTTTTGTTGTTGTTATTATAGCTTCTATCTATCGAACTCTATCCGGAAGGACACAACCCACTGTGCACAGACAGTCAATTCAACGTCTAGTTTAGGTTTACTTTTGGTTCGACTTGTCAACTAATGTGAATTCAACGTGAAATCAACAAGAAAATTCACCATTTCATTCGATTTTAGGTCAAAAGTTGGGTGGAGGGAAAAAAAACAAAATGCCCTGACATTGAGTTTTTGCAAATCCAATCAGTTCAACGTCAAAATCAATTCAAGGACCTGCAGCGCCTTTGCTCTATTGGATGTGGATGCAGTGGATGCATATCTCCAGTGGATGCAGTTGAATTGTTGGGACTGTAGGCCCAATCCTATTGAGATACACGTGTTTAGCTCAAAGATGTGAGGAATTAATCCATTGTAGATATGCACAGTCAAGTTGTGTGTGTGTGTGTGTGTTCAATGTTCTGCATCCTCCCCTCAACACACACGCATACTGTACATACATACAGATACACACACACACTCTCAGCTCCGTAAAACTCTATTAGCTTCTGTCACAACACATTTATCCCTCATCTGTTTCTCAAAGCATCGTGGAGCAAGGGGTTGCTCTCTGTGGCAAAGTGGGCTCCTTTTAGTTTTTTCGTTCGCTCGAATGGAGCGCGATAGCAAGGGCCAAGCCATCTCAGACTCTTGTCCAAATCAGTGATTTTTTTTTTTACCCTAAAATAGCCCTGCTGTCAGCTCGCCTTAGGAGCCCTGGCCTCTGAGAGCCAGTTAACGGGATCAGTGCTCACTGGAGTGTGTGGCTCAGTGGTAAGACATGGCGTTGGTGACACGTTCCTCCTTTGATGGGATCACGGCTCGCTCCTAATCCCCCTCTGTCTGTCTAACCCGAGGGGCTAGATCCAGGAGATCCAGGGGTGCCACCTGTTCCCCACTTCCCCTCACTACGTTTTACCTATAGTTGTTTCTCAAATGGTACGGGGGGGGGGGAGAGAGTTTCCACTGAATGGTATTTTTATACTTTGGGTGGCTATGTATGGTTCTGTTTAATGTTGAGCTTGTTCGCTGAGCTCTCATGAATTGTGATGAGCTCAGCTAGCACATGAAAGGTTTAAGTGAGACTTGTGCAGAGTATTTGTCGAAATTACTGACGTACCGAATCTTGGTGACACAAGTTACTTTGTTTTGGTCTCGCGGTGCAATTCTTGTACTGCCCATCGCCCAGCCGTACTGCCCAGTCCTCTTCTTTGAAAATATGTAGAACATTATGTTCACAAAGTCATGTTGGGGATACAGACCCATTATCGCGTTGTGGCTTTTTAGTCAAAAAATGTGCAATGATAGAGGGATGGAAGGGAGGAGCGCTTTATTGGAAGGGAGGATGGAAGGGAGGAGCGCTTTATTGAAAGGGAGGATGGAAGGGAGGAGCGCTTTATTGGAAGGGAGGAAAGGGAGGATGGAAGGGAGGAAAGGGAGGATGGAAAGGAGGAGCGCTTTCTTTGCATATTAAACTGGTGATATTCAGCATGACAAATTGCCTTTGAGGGAACATGAATGGGCCACATGTTTAACTAACCCCACATTTGGCTCGTTGGCTGCTTATTTCGCTTCGTAAAGGGGCCTGTTCATGCAGCCCGTGACGGCTACGGTCATCATTCAAACTTGCACCGTTACATTCCTTTTTTGATTCCCCTTTCCTCGCTCTCATTTTTGAATAGGAGTTTAATGTGTCCTCGTCCTGGCCAGCCTGCTTGTATTAAACCCCATTAGTTACACACTGTCTCAGCCACAGGCTGTCAACACAACGCGCTAAGGCAGAACAGTAATAATAGTCTTCCCTTTCTACTCTTATCCCCAAATGAATTCCCTGTGTGTGTATTGTGTATGCCTGTGTATTGTGTATGTCTGTGTGCGCGCGTACACATGATTGCTCTTTAAACCCAACGTTGTGTGGTAATTGCACCTTACGCACAACACTTAAACCCTATTAAAAATATCAACGTATTGCCTATGCTGGTCATTCAACTCATAAGGAGAGCAAACCACTCATATGGAAAGATAACCTCAGTTCAGATTGCAGCAACAGATGCTCCAGGCAGTGTTTAGTGGTGACATCTCCACTCAAATATTTCACTCTGGAAAATCTGTTTCCATTTGGAAGGGCCACACAAATAATTATAATCAAGCACTATTTGAATCAATATTTTCCGGTGTTTAGATGATATTTGGCACTCGATCTCAATAACATCTTGAGGAAGCGAAAAGAGCCAGACTCTGCACCACTGATTTCCAAACAAACAGGAAACAGAAAGACGTAACCCAAAACTGTTGAACGCGGAATCTATTAAATCAAATCCTACAACAATACATGAAAAACACAATTCTTATTGTACTGCCAACATGCGTGTCTTTTAGATTCGTGTTCATAACAAAGTAATTGCATTGTGAGAAAAAAATCACTCTAACTGCATTGTTGAATGCATTGTTTTTGCACTGCGTGAAAAAATGTGTTTCTGAACTCCCAATAACCTGAACCCATCTATAGGATACATGATATGTGCTGTTTGACGTCTTTCCTTCATACCGCATATAAAGTACCTACTAATGATCATTAAACACACCGTTGTACCATTGGCACAGTAGGGAGCCCAGGTTTCTTAACACACTTAAGCCCTGCATGTGTGCAATGTAAAGCCTACCCAGGGTAGATCCAAAATGGCACTTTTTATATTGCACTACTTTTGACCAGTGGGATGAACACTACCTCACCACGTGCCACGACATCGTTATGGTAACCCACAGGCTCTGTCATAATAAGTGCAAACGCCTCCCTCCCATTCCCCAGGAGTCTGTAATATATATTCATGCCCCATTAGGCACCTCCGAGGTGCAGCAGTTTCTGCGTATGCTGACTCATTACCACGAGAGAGAGATTGAGAGAGGGAGACGTGCACACACGCATACACACACGCATGCGTATGTACACACACACACACTATCTCAGTAGATAATGTCAATATAAGCCTACTGTACCACCGTCAAAAGATTCAAAGGGGGAAAAAGAAGTGTGTTTGGTGCTCTGTTCGTGTGCTCAAAGAGAGGATGATGATATGCTTTTCATTTTCAAAGCCGTGAACAAAGGACTGCCTACCTTGCCTCGTCTATGTAGATTGTGTCCTGCAAAAAGGTTTGTCAAAAAAACAAAACAATAATTGAATATGTCATTATCAATTGCTAAATGACTGTTCTGTTGTTCCTCTACAGTTTTAGTGATGGTCTTAATTAGGTAAACTGCCATTCCACTTAAGCAATAAGGCCAGAGGGGGTGTGGTATATATGGCCAATATACCATGGCTAATGGTTGTTCTTACAGACGATGCAACGTGGAGTGCCTGGACACAGCTCTTAGCCGGGGTATATTGGCCATATACCACAAACCCCCGAGGTGAATTATTGCTATTATAAACTGGCTAACAACGTAATTAGAACAGTACAAATAAATATTTAGTCAACCCAGTTTATAATTAAGCAATAAGGCCAGAGAAGGTGTGGTATACGGGCCATATATCACAAACCCCAGAGGTGCCTTATTGCTTAATTATAAACTGGTTACCAACGTTAATAGAGTAGTAAACAAGTCATTTTTTGTCATACCTGTTGTATAGGCTTTCAGCCAATCAGCATTCAGGGCTCAAACCACCCAGGTTATAATTAACTGTATACTACGGCGCTCCGATGTAATGCACCAATTAGACTACTAAAGAGAGAATGGTAATTAAGATATTACTTCTGAAGCAATAATAGATGTGCTTATTTAAAGGAAGGAGTTTTATGTGAAGGTATGCTAGACGTTCCATCTCATGAAAGTGAAGCACAATGACTCTCAGCCTGTGTTGGCACTGTTGACATCACAGATATGATGCTGTAGTGCAGGGAAAGCTATTGCTATTCAACATAGCCCTATCCCAAAGTGTCAGTGATTCCTCTGATTGTTCTGCACAAGGTAGTTCACATCTCGATATCTACTTATACAGTGGGGCAAAAAAGTATTTAGTCAGCCATCAATTGTGCAAGTTCTCCCACTTAAAAAGATGAGAGAGGCCTGTAATTTTCATCATAGGTACACGTCAACTATGACAGACAAAATGAGAAAAAAAAAACAGAAAATCACATTGTAGGATTTTTAATGAATTTATTTGCAAATTATGGTGGAAAATAAGTATTTGGTCACCTACAAACAAGCAAGATTTCTGGCTCTCACAGACCTGTAACTTCTTCTTTTAATAGGCTCCTCTGTCCTCCACTCGTTACCTGTATTAATGGCACCTGTTTGAACTTGTTATCAGTATAGAAGACACCTGTCCACAACCTCAAACAGTCACACTCCAAACTCCACTATGGCCAAGACCAAATAGCTGTCAAAGGACACCAGAAACAAAATTGTAGACCTGCACCAGGCTGGGAAGACTGAATCTGCAAAACGACTTAGGGTCATGTGTGTATACATTTTAAGTGCGGGTGGTCCCGGTAATCAAACCCACTATCCTGGCGTTGCATGCGCCATGCTCTAGCGACTGAGCTAAAATGGACCACTGATCACAGTGCAATAAGAACAGGTCAGTGTCTCTGACTTTCCTATCGGACCTGTAACGTTTGCCGTCAGAGGTGTCCAGCAGTAGAGAGAGAGGGAGAGAAAAGATCCCTGACTAATCCAGATTGCTCTCTATTCCAGTCCATCCCTGCTGACTTGATCCTCTCATTTACTCCACTGTTTTGGCACAACTTGACACTGGGGTATTCTTGGGAGTCCTCCTCCAACCTAACGGGAATATTCCACATCTGCACTCACGGCCTCTGTCCCAAAGCCCACGCCCCTCATCAAGATTAGCCTATAGAGGCCCGTTTCTGCCACTGGCACACACACAGTCCTTGCCCCCAGGGTAGAGGGATTAGGTGTGCGTTGAGTAACACCTGTGATGATGGTAATCACTGGACTTAGAAGGCCGTAACAAGGCTTTAAAGAAGAGAGAGCAGAGAGCGAGTGATTGAGTTAGTGACACATTGGAACAGACAGGTCAATTCCATCACAACTGTGGGAGTGGATTGTGGGTAAGGAAGGACTTATGCTCTGCATGGGAAGTGGGAAACACTCTTCGTCTTTAGGTATCGGCTGATACTTTTAGCACTCCCTTTAGAATGGCTCTTATACTAACAAGCTCTGTGCATAGAATATCTGATATGGGATTTGGTGGACTTGCTCCCATTCAGCCAAAAGTGAGGTCAGGGCTCTGTGCAGGCCAGTCAAGTTCTTCCACACAGATCTTGACAAACCATTTCTGCATGGACCTTGCTTTATGCACAGGGGCATTGTCATGCTGAAACAGAAAAGGGCCTTCCACAAACTGTTGCCACAAAGTTAGAAGCACAGAATCATCTAGAATGTCATTGTATGCTGTAGCGTTAAGATTTCCCTTCACTGGAACTAAGGGGTCTAGCCTGAACCATGAAAAACAGCTCCAGATCATTATTCCTCTTCCACCAAACTTTACAGTTGGCACTATGCATTGGGGCAGATACTGTAGCGTTCTCCTGTCATCCACCAAACCCTGATTCGTCCATCGGACTGCCAAATGGTGAAGCGTGATTCATCACTCCAGACAACGTGATTCAGACTGATCCAGACTCCAATGGCAGCGAGCTTTTCACCACTCCAGCCGACACTTGGCATTGTGCATGGTGATCTTAGGCTTGTGTGTGGCTGCTCGGCCATGGAAAACCATTTCATGAAGCTCCAGACAAACCGCTATTGTGATGACGTTGCTTCCAGAGGCAGTTTGGATCTCGGTAGTGAGTGTTGAAACCGATGACAGCCTATTTTTATGTGCTACGCGCTTCAGGACTCAGCGGTCCCGTTCGGTAAGCTTGTGTCTCCTACCACTTCTAGGAGCCGTTGTTGCTCCTAGACGTTTCCACTTTACAATAACAGTACTTACAGTTGACCCGGGTCAGCTTTAGCAGGATAGAAATTTGACAGCCTGACTTGTTGGAAAGGTGGCATCCTATGACGGTGCCATGTTGAAAGTCACTGAGCTCTTCATTAAGGAAACTCTTCTGCCAATGCTTGTCTTAGGAGATTGCATGGCTGTGCGCTCGATTTTATACACCTTAAAGAAACAGGTGTGGTTGAAATAGCCGAATCCACTAATTTGAAGGGGTATCCACATACTTTTGTATATAAAGTGTATGTTTAGCTAGGACACACATGGTTGATTGACTGGCAATGAGCAAGGGACAGTAACAGTATGTGAACGTGTGTGCATTTTCAGGAATAGGTTGTAGTGCACTCTATAGGCTACAAGGACAGAAATACAGAGTTTGGTTGAGAATGCAGGGCCCGAAATGGATGTGGTGCCTAAGGTTAATAAATCCCATTTACAATTTGCAGGCCTGGAAATATTCCTCCCTCTCTCCTCCTCCTCTCTGCCCTCCTTCTATTTCTCTCTCTCATCCCGCCCTCTCTCCCCTCTCTATTTCTCTATCTCTCCTCCCACCCTCCCTCTCTCCCCTCTCAATTTCTCTATCCCTCCTCTCATCCCGCCCTCTCTCTTTCTTCTCTTCAGTTAGCAGCCGAAATAAGTGTTCTCATTCAACAGAGCTACTGGGCCAAGGCCATATCATTCAAAGATACCCACGTGGAGAGCATTGCCCAGCACACTACCATTCCAGTACCAGTACCTCCATATAGCTCAGTACATCTCAGTCTAACCCTGCATCGCTAATCCCTCACTTATGTCATCGCAACGTGATCCTTCCTCACTAAAGTCTTGAGTTACTCGATCCTCGTGCAAGAGAGTTTACTCCATTTTGCCTAGGCTTGATTGGATCGTTGTGAGTTTTAGGGATGTTATTAATTACACTCTTAGAAATGAAAGGGTTCCAAAAGGGTTCTTCGGTTGTTCCCAAAAGGAGAACCCTTTTTGGTTCCAGGTAGAATCCATCTGTAGATTGGTTCTATCTGCAACCAAAAAGGGTTCTTCAGAGTTCTCCTATGGGGACAGCCGGAGAACCCTTTAAGCTTCTAGATGCGGTCTTTTTGACCTGCTGAAAATGGTAGGCCTGTGTTTGTTAGAAAGGACTAACATGTAAGTATGGAGATGTCAGGGAAGGCCATCTAGAGAGATCATGGGCGGCTGGTAGCCTAGCGGTTAAGAGCGCTGTGCCAATAACCGAAAGGTCGCTGGTTCGAATCCCGAGCCAACGAAGGTGAAAATCTGTCTGTGACCTTGAGCAAGGCACTTAACTCTAATTGCTCCTGTAAGTCTCTCTGGATAAAAGTGTCTGCTAAATGCCCCCCAAAAACAATAATACAAATGAAAGTAGAAATCCCAACCAGAAGTGAGTCTAGGGATTCAGAGAAGCCTGAATCCAACAGGATTCACAATGACCCACTAAGAGCCAAAAGGAATTAGACAATATCTGAGAGAAACATGAGGGAAAGTGCCCTCTGCAGCACTGATACAATGTCAGTGTAACTGAACTCACAGTGCAATACAGACAAAGACGAACAGAGGAGTCTCATGCCCTCTGGACTGTAGAATGGCCATGAGACCGGGCAGCCTAAAACTCTGATGGAGGACACCTCAACTGTGAGTACATTTTAGTATGCATTGCCGCAGGTGGGGATTGTGGTAAAGAATACATTTTTATTTGAATAAAAAAGTGTTTTTAAGGTAGACTTGCTCAGAGGCAATATAGTAATAATGAGGTAATAAATGGTAATGGTCCACAACTTATCTCTCAAAAATGTCTGGAATTAGACTGCGGATAGGCATGCACTGTACTAGAATGCACAGCCACGGTTCCATCTGCCATCAATGTCCCTCTCTCCATATTGCCACCGTTGCATCATAATGCAAACGGGTGAAATCCAAATATGTAACAGTGGCACTGGCCATCTGTCTCCCTGTGACCTTCTTGTCCCCTGCGTGTGTCTGCCCTGCCCAGCCCAGCTCAGCCCTGTCTCTGCTTCACTGTAATGCTGCAGCAGGTTGGTGAGTCTGTTTCCTGTGTTCCAAATGGCAACCTATTCCCTATCTAATGCACTACTTTTGACCAGGGGCAACGTGCGCCCGTTGTTCTCCTTGAAGAAGACCAACGTGCGCCCGTTGTTCTCCTTGAAGAAGACCTTGACGTCCTGGGTGCGTGTCATGGAAAAGTCCTCGCCCTTGTAGGTTGGGCTCTGGTCAAAAGCAGTGGACTATATAGGGATTGGGAATAGGTTACCATTTGGGACGCTGGCTGTGAGTCTGTGATGTAAGGGACACTCCTGTCACAGGCCAGAACAGCAGATATTAATCCTGCGTCGTTCTCTGTCGGTCAGTCAGTGAGAGAGGGTAACTGCAGGAAAGACTCGGCTCAGCAGGTGGGCCAAAGACAGTCCTGCGTTCCCAAATGGCTCCCTATTCCCTACGGGCCTTGGTCAAAAGTAGTGCACCATATAGGGGATAGGTTGCCATTTGGGACACCCACGGTGACACGCCCCCCTGTCAGTAAGCCAGCTAGTCAGTCGGCCATGGCCGGAGGTTGAGTGGCGTACACTGGGAAGCTGAGCTTACAGTCTTCGGCACGGAGCACAGACATGTCTGTCTACCTCATTCATTGCATCTTTCTCTGATGTAAGAGACCAATAGATTGGGATGTAAGTATGAGAGAAAGAAACAGGGTTGAATTACACGGTAACGTGTTTCAGGGCATTTTGTTTATATTGTCGACCAATGTTTGCGTTGAGCGAGTATGGGGAAGGGTGACTGGAAACCGCATGTCAGCGCAGACGCAGTGCATATCTACTGATTTGACAAGTTTGCATGCATCTCCCATTTTATATTAATGTGCATTGTGTAACATAAATCAAGTGTCACTCCCAGAGTTTGGCTGACCTGCTTCAGTCAAGTTGGTCCAGGGGACAGCTGAGCTGACGTTCACGGAGCAGGAGAGTTGAGTTAGGGCCTTTCCCTTAGTTACTGTGTTTGGCCGGGTCGTATTTACAGTACACCCTGCTAGCCACTATGGCTGCGTACCAAATGGCACCCCGTCTCCCATATAGTGCACTACTTTTGACCAGAGCCTTACGTTTCCAACCTGGGTAGCCAGCTGTGCAGTGAGGAAAGGTTTTCATGCACAGCTTGAGCGCCTGCCGGGCAGAAATAACAACAGCGGCTCTCTGACCTCTCACTCTCCTTTAACAGCCGCCTGTAAAACCATGGTAAATAACGGGGCAGTCGCCTGCAACAATGCCAAGCGTCTCCTCTTTCTAGTCCCTCCGATGCTGCCTGGCCAAATGGAGCAGAAAAATGTGTGTGTGTGTGTGTGTGTGTGTGTGTGTGTGTGTGTGTGAAGGTAGTGAGGGCCGAGGGTCAGATCAATGGCTGCTGGTTAACACTTACGTGCATCTGAGGTTATGTCCTTAGCTACCCCGGCATTAGAAAGCCTTATATGATTGAGGCAGTCTGCTTAGTGGCGTTTACATCTTTACCACAGGCTGCAGGGTATGCTTTGGCTGGAGCAGAGCCATGATGGGATTCTGATGGTCTGATTTTTGACTAGCCTAATTCTTTCAATGTGCAGCTGTAATATAAGCCCCGCTGTGTCATTTTCATACAATTTTAATTACTTCTTTAGTATTGCTGCGTTTCCTCCCCAAGAATGCTAATCATGTCCCAAATGCCAACCATGACACACATAACAAACAGGAAATTAATTTAGATTTATTTTTTATGGATACTCATTTAAAAAGTTCTTCACTTTTGATGTGTATCTGAACTGATGGGCCTCATAACTACACTGAACAAAAATATAAATGCAACATGTAAAGTGTTGGTTTCATGAGCTGGAATAAAAAATACCAGAAATGTTCCATACTCACAAAAAGCTTATTTCTCTCAAATGTTGTGCACAAATTTGTTTACATGCCTGTCAGTGAGCATTTCTCCTTTGCCAAGATAATCCATCCACCTGATAGGTGTGGCATATCAAGAAGCTGATTTAAACAGCATGATCATTACACAGGTGCACTTTGTGCAGTTTTGCCACACAACACAGTGTCACAGATGTCTGAATTTTTGAGGGAGCGTGCAATTGGCATGCTGACTGCAGGAATACCCACCAGAGCTGTTGCCAGATACTTGAATGTTAATTTCTATACCATAAGCTGTCTCCAATGTCATTTCAGAGAATTTGGCAGTATATCCAACCAACCGTAACCCCGCCAGCCCAGGATTACACCTGTAATAAATCCTTTTTGTGGTGGAAAAACTCATTCTGATCGGCTGAGCCTAGCATCTCCAAGTGGGTGGGCCTATGCCCAAGCCCCACCCTGTTCACTGGCACTCCAGACAGCAGCGTCCTGTCATGGGGGGACATTCACATTTCAAAATGAGTGGCTGCAAGTCCCAATGAGGAATCACATTGCAGATGGTCAGTTTACGAAAGTGTGTGTGCGTGTTTGTTTGTCAACACTTATGCTGTTAGGCCCCCCTGTTGAACCACTTAAAGGATTCTATTTAACGGGTCAGCCAAGGAATTAATCAAGGGTTTAATTGGAATCCACAAGTGGAGTGACATGATTTATGCAAATGAGGTGCTTAATATGCAGGCCTGCGTCTGACGTGCAAATTGAAAAAGGCTTATCCCGCCCACGCCGGCTCGTGGTTTCATTACAGTAAATTAGAGAGTGATAATAATACTAATATTGGCCAACTGAAGCTATACTCACTGCCCCAAGGCGGAAAATAAAGAGGCGGATGTTTTCACTGGTAGTCAGTCACTCAGTCAGGGAATGCGTCCCAAATGGCACACTCAACTATTCCCTATATAGTGCGCTATTGACCAAGGCACTATTGACCAGGGCCCATCGGGTGCTCTATATAGGGAATAGGGTGCCATTTGGGACGATCCAGGGATATATGCAGGGCTGTGGCACCATCTAACTATCTTAATTTGAGCTCGTTAGAAACTAGCAGATATCTGCAGGGCCTCAATTTTAATTGGATCACTGAGATATTTGAATTGCATTTTTGAATTGCATTCTTTTAAGGAAAGTATGGCAGCGTCTTGAGACATATCCCAAACCAAGCTCTGCACAGTCAGGCCCTTTGGTGATGCCCAGACATGCCTAAGCTGTTGCTGTGTTGCCCTTGGTAACGGTTCCCATGGGGACAGAGCATGTGCCCAGTCTGATCCTTGTCTCTAAGTGTCCAGTCCACTCAGTCTCACTATGTACTGATGCTTTAGGAAAAGAGAGAAACTAAGTAGCTCCTTTCCGCTGGGAAGTTGACTTTCTGCATGGACTGAGAATCATGCATGTTTGAACCACGTTTTGGACCATGTTTGCAGGTGTGTTTTGTGTCCACGTGTACTAGTGCTTGAGAGTAATACCAAGTCAAAATGTGAGAGGTTTGGATGATGAACAAAGAAGAGTTTGGTCAACAGAAGTACAGTACCTTGCAAAGTATTCATCCCCCTTGGCGTTTTGTTGCATTACAACCTGTAATTTTAAATAGATTTTTATTTGGATTTCATGTAATGGACATACACAAAATAGTCCAAATTGGTGAAGTGAAATGAAAAAAATTACTTGTTTCAAAAAAAATTTAAACCGGAAAAGTGGTGCATGCATATGTATTCACACCCTTTGCTATGAAGCCCCTAAATAATATCTGGTGCAACCAATTACCTTCAGAAGTCACATAATTAGTTAGATTCCACACAGGTTGACTTTTTTAAAAATGCTGTTGCTTAAAGAAAAAAATTAGTGTTCGCCAAAAGGCATGTGGGAGACTCCCCAAACATATGGAAGAAGGTACTCTGGTTAGATGAGACTAAAATGGAGATTTTTGGCCATCAAGGAAAACCCAACACCTCTCATCACCCTGAGAACACCATCCCCACAGTGAAGCATGGTGGTGGCAGCATCATGCTGTGGGGGTGGTTTTCATCGGCTGGGATTGGGAAACTGGTCAGAATTGAAGGAATGATGGATAGCGCTAAATACAGGGAAATTCTTGAGGGAAACCTGTTTGTCTTTCAGAGATTTGAGACTGGGTGGAGGTTCTCCTTCCAGCAGGAAAACGACCCTAAACATACTGCTAAAGCATCACTCGAGTGGTTTAAGGGGAAACATTTAAATGTCTTGGAATGGCCTAGTCAAAGCCCAGACCTCAATCCAAGAATCTGTGAGAATCTGTGGTATGACCTAAAGATTGCTGTACACCAGCAGAACACATTCAACTTGCTGGAGCAGTTTTGCCTTGAAGAATGGGCAAAAATCCCACTGGCTAGATGTACCAAAGTTATAGACATACCCCAAGAGACTTGCAGCTGTAATTGTTTTCATTTTTGTCAGGTCTTATTTCTTGTTTGTTTCACAATAATAAATATTTTGCATCTTCAAAGTGGTAGGCAGGTTGTGTAAATCAAATGATACAAATCCCTCAAAAATTTATTTTAATTCCAGTGTGTAAGCAACAAAATAGGAAAAATGCCAAGGGGGTGAATACTTTTGCAAGCCACTGTATTTTTTTCCCGGTGTGCTGACTGTGTGTATGCAGATGTGTGCATGTGCTGGTTCACCTGTCGCTGACGTGTTGGTTGGTCAGCAAAAACACAGAGAGGCTACCTCTGACCCAGTGTAGTGGTGGCTTGAGGGAGCAGGACAAGTGTATGCCACACACACACACACACACGCACACCTCTGTAGGCTTGCTGACTGCATGGAATTTTCTGTAATTACAGCAAACGGGCGTCTGCGAGGCACTGTGTTCGGCTTTACGTGGCAGATGGCCGGGCACTCTGCTGCATCAGGTAACCGTGACAACCACCTCCCTCCCCTGCAGTTAGCTTCAGGACGGTGGCTCCTTATGGAGATCAGTGGTCAGCATAGTGTCTGTAGCAAGCAAGAGCCTCCTATACTTTCTAAGGTGGGAGATAGTGGCTTCTTGTCGGGGCACCATAGCTACTGTTATCTAACGCAGGCAGCGGATAGGGAAAGCCCACGCTGAAGACATACAGCAACAACTCTTTAGAATAATTTAATTGTGCTCAACTGGTGTATCTTTAACACCAGTTTTAGTAATATTTGATGTTCTCCCTTAACTTAAAGGACTTACAGGTTCATAAATAGAAGCTGGTAAATGAATGTCCCGCGAAGGAGCAGTTTCTCCAATTGATTTCAGCTAATAAACAGTCGAGAGGTTTTAGTTTCCCACAATGACGCAAATGGCGCATCGATCAGCATGGACAATTTATTCCGCTGTGTCCAGAAATGTGTGATATTTTTTGTTGTTGTCTCCCACCTCCCTCTTGTAATCATACCCTTTGTCCTCTAGTTTAGTTTTTGTGTTCTTGATGCCCTATTGCTGCTCATGTAAATGTGATGTTTTGAGATCAATAGAAGAACACTTTATTGACCATTAACTTGCAGAGAACGGAGATGTCTATTCACGCTCACAACCCAACCCCCCGAGACCCACTATGTATCATATGAATACAGTAAGTATGCTCAGTAAAGGTCAATGTAAGATCACAGGTATAATCCACTCAAAGGTGTGTACTTCCTTAAAGTGCCAGAGGGAGGCAGTGCCACACCTTAGTATGGCCTGAAGTGTCAAAATATCTCTACTGTTGATTTGAATATTCAATCATCAATCACTTATTCAACCGTTCATTAGCTCAGGTTATTAGATGGCTGCTATGCATTAGGCTTTAAATCATTGGTATTTGTCTGGTTAGTGTTGATCTATTGCAGAGTATCAGTCATGCAGAGCAGAAGCTGTCCTTTTCTTGGGAGTATTTGGTGTATGACACAGGAACAGAGCGCTAGATGTTGTTTTTCTACAGAGCTCGATAGTGTTGCAAGCACACTGCCTGACAAGGTTATGGAGGATTTGTGATGACAGACAGAGCTCATAACCATTCCATAGTATATTCTCCCTTTGTTTTAGTCTCTGTAAAACAATCTTTAAAAAAAAAAAAAAAAAAAAAAATCAATACTTGGAGTTACCGCGATATGTAACTATTGACCCCCTCCCCCATTACTACTCTCATTCTCTCTCTCTCTCTCTCTTTCTTTGTCCCTCTGTCTTTCTCTCTGCCTGCCTGTCTGAAAGCATTGCTCATGTGTTTGCGCTACTTTCGAGGCCGATGCAGCGCTGCAGTGTTTTAACACATCCCTAGGGGTACTACAGGAAGTCGGCATTTTGCGGATGCACTCAGTCACGGAGCCCGATTTAACATCGATGGTAAATCTGATACATACACCGTTTTCCCCCTCCACTCACACAGTCACACTACGGGACTGGTAGTGTGTGAAAATAAATGAATCTGCTTCATAGAGGCCTTTCGATAAAGCTTTCTCCAGTTTGGTGTTGATGGATGGACAGGCTCTCTCTCTATAATGCTCGGATTGAGATGCTTGCAGGTGGATGATGAAACCTGCTGATTGCACCTTCCACAGTCAATCCTCTCCTCTACTGTCCTCTCAGCGACAGGCAGCTACTGCGTGCTGGAAGGAAAATACCTGCAGTGGACTCCAATCTCCTGGTGTGTGCAGCTAACATTGACCCAAGCCGACCGGGCCAGAGCTGCTTAACAGTTCTCACTGTACCCACCGATCAATAGTGGATTTAGGGAATTACTGGGGCTATCGTATAATTTCTTGCACCCTGCGCGTTCATAAATGTTCCTCTGAATCCATGATCCGTTTCTGCTGGGGGAAATCGATAGCCGTCCAGTAGGCCAGCTGTTGGATTTTTATTACTTCTGAAATCAGATCATAAGTCTCTGCTGCTGCGAGATACTGGGGAGAGAAGCAAAAGGCAACATTTAGACTACTTAGTTTGTAAAAGTAACATGTTTTTCACCCTTCATCTAAAAGGAAAATGCATTGAATTACATGCAAATGGAAATGGAATGAGCTGGACCAGCTAGAGCTGATGCTAGCCACCAAGGTAAATCTATAATCTAGATTATTAGGATTTGGACCTTTTGTAGCAACACAGTGCTTTGCTTGTGTCACTGGATGAGGAATTGGAAAAGGGCTGACGGTGGGAAAACATTTGGCCATGAGGAGTCCTCCTCATCCTGCCTCTCAGATGGATGATGGTCCCCTGTGAGCTGCTCACTAATCCGCCAGTCATCCGCGTCCAGTCCCTCGTCTCGCCAAGGTCGGAATGAAAGAAGCCCCCACAGGCGCCCCGCGCGGCCGTGCGTGGCAGGAGGAAAGGGAGGCAGCCTTAGTGGGAAATGTCAGCGCTTTGCCTCTGAAGCTGGACTCATCAAAGGGGGATTAGTGTCCGACTCGTGGCCTTGGCAGGACGAGGAGGCCAGACCAACGGAGTAATCTCACTGCATCAGCACTGTGTCTCAAATGGTACCTTATTCCTGTGTAGAGCACTACTTTTGACTAGGGGCCATAGGGCTCTGGTCAAAAATAGTGCACTATATAAGGAATAGCGTGCCATTTGGGATGCATCCCAGGAGTGATGGGCCATGCTGAGGGGACTCTGGTGGCCCTAAATGCCACAAACGCATCAACCGCCGTCTTTCCCCAGGACTTGAGGCTTATTCAATGACAGGTTTTACTTCTGTGGTCTCAACTGGGGTCAATATCATTAGATATTAGGATAATTTCCCTTCCCCTGGCCAATTTATGTTTGATAAGAAAAAGATGATATATATATATTTTTTTTACCAAACAGCAATATACTGAAAAAATATATAAACGCAACATGTAAAGTCTTGGTCCCATGTTTCATGAGCTGAAATATAAGATCCCTGAAATTTTACATATGCACTAAAAGCTTATTTCGCTCTAATACATATGTTTACATCCCGGTTAGTGAGCATTTCTTCTTTGCCAAAATAATCCATCCACTTGACAGGAGTGGCATATCAAGAAGTTCATTAATTAAACATCATGATCATTACACAGCTGAATCTTGTGCTGGGGAAAATTAAAAGCCACTATAAAATGTGCAGTTTTGTCATGCAACACAATGCCACAGATGTCTCGAGTTTTGAGGGAGCGTGCAATTGACATGCTTGACTGCGGGAATGTCCATCACAGCTGTTGCCAGAGAATTTAATGTTAATTTCTTTACCATAAGCCACCTCCAACATCGATTTAGAGAATTTGGCAGTACGTCCAATCGGCCTCACAACTGCAGACCACATGTAACCACACCAGTCCAGGATCTCCACGTCCGGCTTCTTCACCTGCCGGATCGCCTGAGACCAGCCACCCGTACAGATGATGCAACTGAGAAGTATTTCTGTCTGTAATGCAACCATTTTGTGGTGAAAAACAAATTCTGATTGGTTGGGCCTGGCTCCCGTGTCTACGCTCCTGCCCTGTCATGTGAATCCATGGATTAGGGCCCAATGGATTTGTTTCAATTAACTGATGTCCTTATATGAACTGTACCTCAGTAAAATCATTGAAATTGTTGCATGTTGCTTTTATATTTTTGTTCAGTGTGTATATATACAGTATATATATGTGTATGTACAGTGCCTTCTGGAAGTATTCAGACCCCTTGACTTTTTCCACGTTTTGTTACGATACAGCCTTATTCTAAAATAGATTAAACCATTTCCCCCCCTTCATCAATCTACACACAATACCCCACAAAATGTATTACCAATAAAAAACAGAAATACAGTGGTGTAAAGTACTTAAGTAAAATACTTTAAAGTACTACTTAAGTCATTTTTGGGGGTATCTGTACTTTACTACAAATATTTTACTTAATATTTTTTGGTACTTTTTACTCTATACATTTTCCTTAGCACCCAAAAGTACTTGTTACATTTTGAATGCTTAGTAGGACAGAACATGGTCCAATTCACATACTTATCAAGAGGACATCCCTGGTGATCTCCACTGCCTCTGATCTGGCGGACTCACTAAACAAAAATGATTAGTTCGTAAATGAGTGTTGGAGTGTGCCCCTGGCTATCCGTAAATAAAAAAATAAACCGAAAATGACCTACTGGTTTGTTTAACATAAGTAATTAGTTATGGTTTATACTTTTACTTCTGATACTTAAGTACATTTTTGTAATTACATTTACTTTTGATACTTATATTATATATTTAAAACCAAATACTTTTAGACTTTTACTGAAGTAGTATTTTACTGGGTGACTCTTTTACTTGAGTCATTTTCTATTCATGTATCTTTGCTTTTACTTAAGTATGACAATTGGGTACTTTTTCCAACACTGCAGAAATATCACATTTAAATAAGTATTCAGACCCTTTGCTATGAGACTCGAAATTGAGCTCAGGTGCATCCTGTTTCCATCGATCATCCTTCAGATGTTCTACAACTTTATTGGAGTCCACCTGTGGTCAATTCAATTGATTGGAAATGATTTGCGATCTAGGGGCACACACCTGTCAAAGGGCACACACCTGTCTAAATAAGGTCGGTGCATGTCAGAGCAAAAACCAAGCCATGAGGTCTAAGGAATTGTCTGTAGAGCTCAGAGACAGGATTGTGTCAAGACACAGATCTGGGGAAGGATACCAAAAAATTTATGCAGCATTGAAAGTCCCCAAGAACACAGTGGCCTCATCATTCTTAAATGGAAAATGTTTGGAACCACCAAAGACTCTTCCTAGAGCTGGCTGCCCAGCCAAACTGGGAAATCAGGGGACAATGGCCTTGGTCAGAAAAGGGACCAAGAACCCAATGGTCACTCTGACAGATCTTCAAAGTTCCTCTGTGGAGATTGGAAAACTTTCATGAAGGACAACCATCTCTTCAGCACTCCACCAATCAGGCCTTTATAGTAGAGTGTCATGAGAAACAAGATTCTCTGGTCTGATGAAACCAAGATTGAATTATTTGGCCTGAATGCCAAGTGTGACATCTGGAGGAAACCTGGCACCATCCCTACGGTGAAGCATGGTGGTGGCAGCATCATGCTGTGGGGATGTCTTTCAGCTGCAGGGACTGAGAGACTAGTCGGGATCGAGGGAAAGATGAACAGAGCAAAGTAACCAAAAAGGTGTTATTTTTTAGATTCTTCAAAGTTAGCCACCTTTTGCCTTGATGACAGGTTTGCACACTCTTGGCATTTGCTCAACCAGCTTCATGAGGTAGTCACCTGGAATGCATTTTGTTAAAGTTAATTAGCATAATTTCTTTCCTTAATGCATTTGAGCCACTCAGTTGTGTTATGACAAGGTAGGGGGGTATACAGAAGATGGCCCTAATTGGTTAAAGACCAAATCCATATGATGGCAAGAACAGCTCAAATAAGCAAAGAGAATGATTGTCCATCATTACTTTAAGACATGAAGGTCAGTCAATATGGACAATTTCACGAGATTTGAAAGTTTCAAGTGCAGTCGCAAAAACCATCAAGCTCAAGCTATGAGTTCATTAGAGTTACCAGCCCAAATAAATTCATCACAGAGTTCAAATAACAGACACATCTTAACATCAAGTGTTCAGAGGATACTGTGTGATTCAGGCCTTTGTGGTCAAATTGCTGCAAAGAAACCACTACTAAAGGACACCAATATGAAGAAGAGACTTGCTTGGGCCAAGAAACATGAGCAATGGACATTAGACCGGTGGAAATTTATACTTAGAGTCCAAAATTGAGATTTCTTTGGTTCCATCTCTGTGTGTGTGTGTGAGTGAACGGATGATCTCCGCATGTTTATTTCCCACCATAAAGCATGGAGGAGGTGTTATGGTGATAGGGGTGCTTTGCTGGTGACACTGTCTGTGATTTATTTAGATTTCAAGGCTCACTTAACCAGCATGGCTACCAGCATTTTGCAGCGATACGCCATCCCATCTGGCGTGAGCTTAGTGGGACTATCATTTGTTTTTCAACAGGACAATGACCCAACACAGCTCCAGGCTGTGAAAGGGCTATTTGACCAAATAGGAGAGTAGTGGAGATGACCTGGCCCAAGCAATCCCCCGACCTCAACCAAATTGAGATGGTCTGTAATGAGCCGGACCGCAGAGTGAAGGAAAAACAGCCAACAAGTCCTCAGCATATGTGGAAACTCCTTCAAGACTGACCAAACGCCACACCCATTAATGTTTATTCTCCATTGCCACGATGAGTCTGGATTTGCTTCCTCCCCCACGAATGTGAACACATTCAAACCATCAGTGGTGGGAAAAGTACTCAATTGTCATACTTTTACCCCTTTTTTTACCCCAATTTTGTGATATCCAATTGGTAGTTACCGTCTTGTCCCATCGCTGCAACTCCCGTACGGACTCGGGAGAGGTGAAGTTCGAGAGCCATGCGTCCTCCAAAACATGACCCTGCCAAGCCACACTGCTCGCTTAACCCGGAAGCCAGCCGCACCAATGTGTTAGAGGAAACACTGTACGCGACCGAAGTCTGCATGCATTCGCCTGGCCCGCCATTCAATTGTCATACTTGAGTACAAGTAAAGATACCTTAATAGAAAATGACTTGAGTGAAAGTCACCCAGTAAAATACTACTTGAGGAAAAGTCTAAATGTATTTGGTTTTAAATATACTTAACTATCAAAAGTAAATGGAATTGCTAAAATGTACTTAAGTATCAAAAGTAAAAGTAAAAATATAAACCATTTCAAATTTCTTATATTAAGCAAACCAGATGGCACAATTTTCTTGTTTTTTTTATTGACGGATTTATTGTACTCCAACACTCAGACTTAATTTACAAGGGAAGCATTTGTGTTTATTGAGTCCGCCAGATCAGCGGCAGTAGGGATGGCGAGGGATGTTTTCCTGATAAGTGTGTGAATTGGACCATTTTCCTGTCAAAAGTAATTTTGGCTGTCAGGGAAATGTATGGAGTAAAAAGTACATTATTTTCTTTAGGAATGTAAGTGAAGTAAAAGTAAAAATATAAATAGTAAAGTACAGATACCACCGAAAACTACTTAAGTAGTACTTTAAGTACTTTACACCACTGCAAACCGTTCTGATTGGTCCTATTTTCGATGCGTTGGGCTAGAGCCCGGCCTATAGGTATCATGAATCACGCCATGTTAACGTCACCACAAACAACTTGTAGGATAGCAGGTTGAGACTGATGTATGGAGCGACCGATAGAGAAACAAAATGTAATTCAGGATGAGTCGTCGGGAAAGGTCTTGGTACCTCGGTTTCAACACATTGCACATCTTTGTGTTTCTTGTTATAACCTCTTTCATTTTCAGTCAGTTTATATGGCTTGAACTGTTATTATCTGTTATTGTATGGACTTAGAGTTATGGGGGTGTTGTGTAGGCTAGGCCAATGTGTTCAAAACTAAATCAACCATTTTCCAGACAAATAAGAACATCATTCTTAATTTGGAGAGCTGACAAGGCAAGAAATGAGAGCAGTGCTAAGACCCAGTACAACATTGTTTTTATTAGGTCTGCTGTCCTCCACTCACACAACAAAACAGATTGGGATTGTTGGACTGACACAGCGTGGAGGATTAGAAGTGATGTGTTTATGGATTTTAATAGGATCCGGGGCCATATTCATAAAGCTTCTAAGAGGAGGAGTGGTCTTCTAGGGGTCAGCTTATTATATGGATAAGGGGGACCTGATCAGCACTCCTACTCTGGGATGTTTGACACAAACAGTGCTGTCAGAAAGTATTCATACCCCTTGACTTTTTCCATGTTTTGCTGTGTTAAAGCCTGAATTCAAAATGGATTGCATGTATTTTTATTTCTCACCCATCTACATACAATACAATGACAAAGTCAACCTGGATTGTGCAACATTTGCCCATTATTCTTTTCAAAATACATATAGCTCTGTCAAATTGGATGTTGAGCATTGCTATACAACCATTTTAAAGTAATTTACAAGTACATTTCAAAACTGTAGTTTGGCCACTCAGGAATATACACTGTCTGCTTGGTAAGCTACTCCAGTGTAGATTTGGCTTTGTTTTTTAGGTTATTGTCCTGCTGAGAGGTGAATGTATCTCCCAGTGTCTGGTGGAATGTAGACTGAACCAGGTTTTCCTTTAGATTTAGCCTGTGATTAGCTCCATTCCATAGATTTTCTTTAGCCTGAAAAACTCCCCTGTCCTTAACGATTACAAGAATACCCATAACATGATGCGGCCACCTCTATGCTTGAGCATATGGAGAGTGATACTCATTAATGTGTTGTATTTGATTTGCATGTTTTAGAATATTTGCCAGAACATGCAAATCCATGTTTTGGAATATGCATGTTTTGGAATATTTGTTGTTTTCTTTTCACTCTGTCAATTAGGTTAGTATTGTGGAGTAACTACAATTTTGTTGATCTCTCTTCAGTTTTCAGCTATCACAACCATTAAACTCTTTTAACTGTTTTAAAGTCACCATTGGCCTCATGATGAAATCCCTGATTGGTTTCCTTCCTCTCCGGCAACTGAGTTAGGAAGGACGCCTGTATCTTTGCAGTGACTGGGTTTATTGATACACGTGTCATCCAACGTGTAATTAATAACTTCACCATGCTCAAAAGGATATTAAAAAAATATGTTCCACACTATTATTGACTCAAGACATTTCAGCTTTTCATTTTTTTTTTTGAAAAACAGAATTCCACTTTGACATTATGGGGTATTGCATGTAGCCCAGTGATAAAACATTTCAATTTAATCCATTTTAAATTCAAGCTATAGCACAATTTTTGGGGATAAACGTCAAGGGGTGTGAATACTTTCTGAAGGCACTGTAGGACCCCAGGTCTGTGAAATTCTACCCATTTTAACCTATTATTGGACTCCAGATTGAACCACATACAGTAGATTTCAGCTGAATGTAAAGCGAACAATTCAGACATTGTTACTGTGAGTCAATATAGGCTACAGTTTTAGTGAAAGAATAATATTGAGTTAGTTCATTCATCCAAGCTTGGTACTTCATTTTTATGAGTCGTTTCTGGTTTTGTGTATTGTTATTGTTAGGCCTGCAGATTTATTAACATCACTGAATATTTACCAAAGTTTGTTTTTCCTACCGTTGAGGCACTTTAATGTTAATGATTCCGTTACCCTCCTATGTGGTCTGTTGCTGTGGGCTTGGCTTGGTACGGGATTGCAAGCTCAGCGTAATGTAAATTGCAACATCTAGATTAG
Source organism: Oncorhynchus tshawytscha (assembly GCF_018296145.1). NCBI lineage: Eukaryota > Metazoa > Chordata > Actinopteri > Salmoniformes > Salmonidae > Oncorhynchus > Oncorhynchus tshawytscha. The sequence goes on from NC_056459.1 coordinate 3,321,244, forward strand.
GTTTTTGGTGGAACAACGCACAGACTTCTAAATATATGTTACATTCTTTCCTGCTATACATTTCACACCTTAACTGGTCTTGCCAGATTCAAAGCATGTCTGTCATAGGAACTACCAGGAATGTGTCTGTTTTAATGTCTTCTCAACCATGAGATGAAGAAATATCATTGTCAAAAGCTCATAGTGCCAAGACATCATCTGCTTGGCTCAATTATGTCTCTATCAGTGAGAAACAGAGATTTTTTCCTCCCAATATTGTACTTCCATCACCTGTAGTTTTTTTTATCGATTATATGTGTGGGACTTCATTTCTAGATCTCAAAGAGCATGTCAAGTTATCTGAAACTGTCCCTCAACCTTCTCTGAGGAATTGTATACACAGTTTTATCGTCAAAATAGATTGAGGTATTGTGTTATGCACGCACATTTGGTCTCTCTCTCCCTTAGACGAGCAGTGGGTATGGCAGAATGGGCAGACATGCTGAGAATCAGAAATGCTTACAGGGATCAGAGAGGCAGTGTGGCAATTCTCCAGCGGTACTAATGGCGGAGTCTTTGACAGCGGGTATTTTTCTTTTAGCCTATCTGCATCAAGGTCGTCGTGACAATTACTGCAGCGTGGAAAGCCCCCAAAAAAACCCTGCCTTAAATATACAACAAATCACCTGCGTTGTTTGGGGCAGGGACATTCTAAAATGGGTGAAATAAATTGTGGCTCCGAGGCAGAACATTTTAAGTAGGTAGGGAGAGTGGATGGTTTATGAATGGGATCAGGTCTGTTAGAGCCTCGGGTGAGACGAGGCTTTAAATCTAAAGAGCCACAATTGACCCAACTTTACTTTCATTTATTTCTTGCTCATACCAAGTAGTAGTCCAGCTGACAATCCAGCAAAATGCAATTAACAAGGAATCCTCACCGCTCTACCAACTTCATTAATATGGACAAGCCAGTGTGGCTCATGGTCACAGTTTGTCACCGAACGATGCTCCCTCTCACCTGAATGGAAGCTGCATCGCTGTCCTGATCCCTCTGCCACCACCACCTTTCCTGTCTCCTTCAGTTTGTTCCTGAGCCATGGAAGCAGTGAACGCAGGGGCCAGATTGGCATGCACGGCGTGTCTCCAGGACTGACCCACCTGCCCGCTTTGCTCTCCTATTAAAATTCATGTGCCAGATCCCCAGTGAAGGGATTGTAGCAGGGCCAGCTTTGCTCCCTGGCCCCAGCTCCTCCGTCCTTCCTAATAAAGACTATGCCTGGTGGGTTCGTTATTAATCAGAGCTAATCATGCTGGGAGGAGTGTGGCCACGGGAACAGAAACCCCCAGGATATTGAGAAAGATGCAGCACTTAAGGAAAGACAAGGACCTTGCTCAGGATCTTTTGTTTTTTTCGTCCTTCCCCCACTTACATATGAACCCGAGGGACAACATGTGAATACATGTTGGCTGGGCTCTGTGAGTGGGCTGGGCTCTGTGAGTGGGCTGGGCTCTGTGAGTGGGTTGCGTCCCAAATGGCACCCTATTGCCTTTATAGTGCACTACCCATAGGGCTCTGGTCAAAAGTAGTACACTAAATATGGAATAGGGTGCCATTTGGCTCTGGGAGTTTTTTCTACTAGGGAGGTCTCTAGATGGCTGTAGCAGGGCATGTTTACCTCATTGTCTATTAAATATTCCAATAGTTTGCGGTAAAAATCCATATGTGTTCAATGCCTACTCTTCCATTAATCAGGCACTCACCAGAGGAACCATTAATTACACTGGGATTATCATGTATCTACCCACTGCACACACGTTATGGGGAAATTACCATATAGATACTTGCTTTTTGGGAGCAATAATAGAATTCCTTATAACTGCCAGAAGCACATCCATTCCAAATGAGCCTCCCTCCTTCTCCCCCCTCCCCTCCCTATACAGCAGATGCTCTCAGTAACTCTGCAGGTATTATACAGGGTATTACCAAACCCCTCTGCGGCCTCACCTCAGTCCCGGAGACGATGTGTGTCTCTGGCTTGGATATTCATGTCTGCATTCCCCACCATATGTCTCTCAGGTGTCCTTCCTCTCGGGCGCAATCCTGCAGAGGATTAATGCAAATCACAAGCCATAAACAAATCACTCCGGCGTAAGCAATATACTATATATATGGATCCTAATCCAATGTTACGTTACTTCCACGTTGGATAGAGCGTGCCCCCTTATCGTGACTAGGAGAGCTTCAGAAAAACAAGATGGGTTGCAGTCTCTTTTAGGGTGGGGGCAGAAAGAAGAGATGTTTATAGGGTTGTCATGCTGCGTGACTGGGTCGTTAAGCCCTTGCTGCTGTTCAGAGGCTGCCCACAGGAGGGGAGGAGGAACTCGCACAATTAATTGAGGCTGGATTTAGAGTCTGGTTGCACGTCAGGGAAGCTCCCAAAATGCAAACAATGTCAAATATTTTGGGGGGCGATGGGAAATGCATGGAAGCCACGTCGTCTCCATTTCATTTCAGAGCGTTAGTCTGTTTTATTCAGCTGGAGCATCGTTTTCACAGGGGCTGTGTACCAATTGGCACCCTATTCCCTATATAGTGCACTACTTTATTGGGCTCTGGTCAAAAGTAGTGTACTATGTAGGGAAGAAGTACAATTTGGGAGGCAGCCAGGGACTGGGAAAAGGAGACTGCCCTAGTTTAGCATAATAGCTCTTCCTGTCAGATCAAATCAGCCTCTGGTGTTTACAGCCAATCAACTATGGAATGACAACAATCCAGCGACTGCTGCAGTAATGTAAGGCTTTCAAAGACCTACTAACGAAATAAAATAGTAGATTTAAAAACCACTGATTCCTAGTAGGGGTGTTCATGATCAGTTCTTTGAACTGCCGAATGATAACTATGTTCTCAATTCTGTGAACAGACAGAAAGGCATGATTGCATGATTTTGACCGCAGCATCGAGATTAAGTTCATCATAAAGTGTAGAGATGGTCCGTGTTTCCCTGTGCATCAGCTCTAATCTCTGTCATGATTGGACGGCTCGTGTCTGTGCGGAGAGAGTAAATCCGGCAAAGTATTGTTGAATGCCTTATCCCACTGCTTTACAATGAGTCTTCAATCGATATCCATGGAGCGCACAAATAAACAAACCATAAAAGCAGAGCTTCTGCTATTCTCGGAGATCCCAGCCATAACAATGATTAATTTTAACAACCTGAGCTAATTGTCTCCCAAACTTTAGTTAACAGCCAATATGATCTGGCCCTGGGTGCTTTTCGCCACTGTAATGAAGAATAATGAGGGATGGAATTACCGCTGGCACTTTTTTTTTTTTCGGGTGGATTTGTCGAAAGCTGAGGGCAGAGGGGGCCGAGTCTGTGGATGAAGAAAGAGCCTGGGACGTGTTTGTTCGGGAGAGTGCAACGACGGGCTCTGGGTTCAAATTGAATTACATCGAGAAATCTGAGCCTTGTGTGCCACGGGGGAATTAGATCTCTGTGCTTTGTTATTCGTGTCGAGGCTTTGCTCAGGGCTCGAGGGGCGTTGTATGTCGTCACACCCCTTGCAAGGCACTTCCATAGTACACAGCCTGAGTGTTGTTGTCATTGTAATGTTAGCTAAAGCTGTAGGCCATCCCTCCTCCTCGTTCACGTCTGCGAGGAGGACTATCGCGGCAGCTGTAGACGCATGGCCTCAAGCAGTGTCTGTGATCGTCTACCCGCCATAGCTGTGCGATGGAACCTCCTTTTTTAAAAATCCACGCTATCTACCTCTGCTGAAGTGAGAGAGCGAGAGGGGGAAGGAGGGAGAGTGAGTGCTGCCTGCTCCTGGCTGCATTCTGAGCGGTGGTGGTAGCTGTATAGCTGCTGTGCGTGCTAGAAGGAAGACCTTGCCACAGGATCCTGCGTTATCCCCTGCTGTATGATGTGCTTTGTCGTCGCATCTATTATTCCCCTCTTTGCAATGCGTCTAACAGTGGGCTAAGAGTGGGCAGCCATGCATACGGGACAGGGTTCACAAGGTTATTCTTTATTCTCCTCTTCTACCTCCTACCACCTCCTCTTTTACCTCCCCAAATGTCATTTATCTCCCTTTCCAGCTGGATTGCATTATGTTGCTCGCATAAATGGTATGGAGTTTTTTGGGATTGTTATCACATCTCACCTTGGTCGTACACCAAGAGCCAACAAGCCGCTGAACTTTTAACATAATCACAGTAACCTACAGTATTAGACACAGTACAAGCAGTCCCCTATCCCAATCCCCGGCAGCAGGCTTCTGGGACTGCGTCCCAAATGGCACCCTGTTCCCTATTGAATTTGTCCAAGGAAATAGAGTGCCATTTGAGATGTACAGCCCGTGTCTCTGCCCAGGGAGCGAGTCAATAGACGCAATAAAAGTTATTAAAGCCATGGAATTGAATATGTACGTTAAACCTGAGATGCCGAGAGAGAACACAACGTTAAATCCAATCCGGTCACGACCGGCAGCAGGCAACTCCATTACTGGAAAGGTTGTTGTTTCCTTGGCAATTTCTCAGGAGAGGAAATTGGCAGCATTCGCTCCCATTCCTGCGTGCGCACAGGGTCCTTTTCCAATGCCCCTTAGAACAGTGAACTCTAATTGAACCGCAGGGCTTGATCAGGGTCCGTCTGGCAGGAAAAGCGGTGACATGGTCTTGGGTGGAAGGGATAAGCTATGTGGTTTTGGAGTTTGGACAGATGTTCCGCAGCGGGCCAAGGACCTCTGGATTCCTGTAAATGGAGACACTTCAAATCTCACCCCTGACCCTGTTTGTGTTTGTGGTTACCTTCATCCTTTCAACAGCAACTCCTGTTGCAGTGTTTTTGCAGTGTTTTTTTCTTGACTTTGTTTTTATTTCTTCTCCAGAGTTTTGGGTTTGGAATATGGCGTTAATTACACAAGTTCAACAGACAATGTTTGTCTGTGGTGGACTTTTGCTCTTAATTACTGGCCTTGAATAGTTTTTCTTTTACTGTATGGTATATTTAACATAAAATACTGTTGGAAGAGGTTGTACTCTCTCCTACAATGTTGCCAGCTGTATCTACATGGCTGTGTTCAACGTGTAGGCGTTGGTTTGTGGAACATGAATGTTTTGATTGATATGCGTTCTGCAGGTTCACACCAGAGAAGCCTCTATTGTTGAGGATGTAACATAATTCCAGAGATATGTGAGTCATTTGGATTCCTCCTGAACCGCACCCTATTCTCTATGTAGTGCACTACTTTTCCAGGGCTCTGGTCAGGAGTAGTGCACTACATAGGCAATAGGGTACCATTTGGGACCGAGTCATACTAAGCAGTGAGTCCTCTGTACTCAGTCAGCCCTGCTGAGAAGCACATGAGAGGGGCATTGACCTGCCAAGCAGAGCAAGGCTGTTTGGAATACGTGTTTGGGGTTTTCAAGTCTGCGTCCTCCAATGTTCTGTAGAACAAGCTGTGAACTCCGGTCAAGTGCAGTGTCAGGGTCAGCACGACTTTATAAGCAAACACATTTCTAAAGATGAACCTTCTGAGACATCCAGGTCAGTAGAAGATTGACATGATTAAAGATACATGTGCAACCCGTTACCCTTTCATGACAACTACCGTTTGATGCCATAGCAACGGTGGTCAGTTTTCATAAGTAGGTTGGTTGTCATAAACGCGATGCTTTTTATAAAGGCCTTATCAAATATTGATCAAGGATATCGTACTCCAAGCTCCGTTAAATGTTCTGCGTGTTATTGCGAGTAATTTCATCACTTACGAGCTACGTTATCACCTCTTGTTGAGACGAGGAAGTCATTTTAGAATCCGTCTTGACCATCTACCCTCAGTAGAATTAGCCCGTAAAAGTCTGTTTTATTGAACACATTAGATCACACACTATAAAGAGGATGCACTGTGAATTGTGAATGACTTAATCCAGAGATAAAGCTGTTTTGCGCCGCGACAACATCCTTCAAGTAGAAAGTCATTCTGCTCATTTAAGCACATTGACTTAATTTAAGCACGTTGAGGCATGCATGCCTTTATCTGTACATTTCATTAAGCCACTAAGAATGAATGACAATGGAGTCAGATAGGAGGCAACCCTACTGTAAGCATCCACTCTGTTCTGTCTGACATTGGCTAACTGAGTCATTGGAAGGGGATAGCCAGCTTCAAAACAACAGCAGACAAAGTTCTTAAGCTGTCACATCACTCCAATTTGGCTAATTTGAGGGCCATCTCATTAAAAAGCGTTTCATAGAAAGGCTGGATCTGCCGTGCCGGATGTAATTACTTTTCGTCACCTCGGGGGGGATAGAGCGAGTCCACTTCTCGTTCGAGCGCTTCCTAGCTGAGATGTACATTTTCAGACCCACTCTCCTAGCTATAAAAGACTCCGTTCTCCATTGTGTGAAAACAGTGTGCTTCTAGACAGAGATCACTTAGACTTATTCTGAACATCTCCATTGTGTAAAAAGCACAGGAGAGAGCCGTAAAGGGGAGAAGTTATGGGTCCCGCTACACTGTTAAGTGTCAGAGTCTAGTACTCTTTCCTATTGAGTTCAGTACTTTTTTATGCTGCGTCACGTGCTTGCCAGTACTCTGCTTGTCTTGGTCTGGTGCTGGCCTGTCTTGGTGAGGAATTTAAATCATAATGTAGCATTGAATGCTATGGCCTAGATTGAACCTGCTTTGCCGTAGGTCCTCAACAAATGAATAACAAGTGACTGTGTTTAAGTTTTTGATGTTGTGTCCTCTGTAGCTATTTAGTGTTTACTGTCATTGACATGGAATGTTGACAGAATGAAGGTGGAATTTACTGTATGTAAAACATGAATGATCAAACAAACAAACTAGAACTACTGTAAAATAGATTGTGTCTGTAAAATGTGTATAATATGTATAAACTGAAGGTAGAAGCCAAAGTGTTATTGTTTATTAGTTTACTCCAATAGGAGGGGTGGTAGGGTTTGCGGGAAATAATAAAGGTGTATATGTATGTGCATCTATGTATGTATACACAGTGAGGAGAACAAGTATTTGATACACTGCCGATTTTGCAGGTTTTCCTACTTACAAAGCATGTAAGGTCTGTGAGAGACGGAATCTAAAACAAAAATCCAGAAAATTACATTGTATGATTTTTAAGTAATTAATTTGCATTTTATTGCATGACATAAGTATTTGATCACCTACCAACCAGTAAGAATTCTGACACTCACAGACCTGTTAGATGTTCTTTAGGAAGCCCTCCTGTTCTCCACTCATTACCTGTATTAACTGCACCTGTTTGAACTCGTTACCTGTATAAAAGACACCTGTCCACACAATCAAACAGACGCAAACCTCTCCACAATGGCCAAGACCAGAGAGCTGTGTAAGGACATCAGGGGTAAAATTCTAGACCTGCACAAGGCTGGGATGGGCTACAGGACAATAGGCAAGCAGCTTGGTGAGAAGGCAACAGCTGTTGGCGCAATTATTAGAAAATGGAAGAAGTTCAAGATGACGGTCAATCAGCCTCGGTCTGGGGCTCCATGCAAGAGCTCAGCTCGTGGGGAATCAATGATCATGAGGAAGGTGAGGGATCAGCCCAGAACTACACAGCAGGACCTGGTCAATGACCTGAAGAGAGCTGAGACCACAGTCTCAAATTAGTAACACGCTACGCCGTCATGGATTAAAATCCTGCAGCGCATGCAAGGTCCCCCTGCTCAAGCCAGCGCATGTCCAGGCCCGTCTGAAGTTTGCAAATGCCCATCTGGATGATCCAGAGGAGGAATGGGAGAAGGTCATGTGGTCTGATGAGACAAAAATAGAGCTTTTTGGTCAAAACTCCACTCGCTGTGTTTGGAGGAAGAAGAAGGATGAGTACAACCCCAAGAACACCATCCCAACCGTGAAGCATGGAGGTGGAAACATAATTCTTTGGGGATGCTTTTCTGCAAAGGGGACAGGACGACTGCACCGTATTGAGGGGAGGATGGATGGGGCCATGTATCGTGAGATCTTGGCCAACATCCTCCTTCCCTCAGTAAGAGCATTGAAGATGGGTCGTGGCTGGGTCTTTCAGCCCGAAACACACAGCCAGGGCAACTAAGGAGTGACTCCGAGAAGCATCTCAAGGTCCTGGAGTGGCCTAGCCAGTCTCCAGACCTGAACTCAATAGAAAATCTTTGGAGGGAGCTGAAAGTCCGGATTGCCCAGCGACAGCCCCGAAACCTGAAGGATCTGGAGAAGGTCTATATGGAGGAGTGGGCCAAAATCCCTGCCGCAGTGTTTACAAACCTGGTCAAGAACTACAGGAAACGTATGATCTCTGTAATTGCAAACAAAGGTTTCTGTACCAAATATTAAGTTCTGCTTTTCTGATGTATCACATACTTATGTCATGCAATAAAATGCTAATTAATTACTTAAAAATCATGCAATGTAATTTTCTGGATTTTTGTTTTAGATTCCGTCTCTTACAGTTGAAGTGTACCTATGATAACAATTACAGACCTCTACATGCTTTTTAAGTAGGAAAACCTGCAAAATCGGCAGTGTATCAAATACTTGTTTTCCCCACTGTATGTGTATATGCATGAATGTTTTTATATATATTTATATATATATATATGTGTGTGTGTGTGTGTGTGTACATTTGAAGTCGGAAGTTTACATACACTTAGGTTGGAGTCATTAAAACTGCTCCACAAATTTCTTGTTAACAAACTATACGTTTTGGGAAGTCAGTTAGGAGATCTACTTTGTGCATGACACAAGTCATTTTCCCAACAATTGTTTACAGACAGATTATTTCACTTATTATTCACTGTATCACAATTCCAGTGGGTCAGAAGTTTACATACACTAAGTTGACTGTGCCTTTAAACAGTTTGGAAAATTCCAGAAAATGATGTCATGGCTTTAGAAGCTTCTGATCTTCTGACATCATTTGAGTCAATTGGAGGTGTATCTGTGGATGTATTTCAAGGCCTACCTTCAAACTCAGTACCTCTTTGCTTGACATCATGGGAAAATCAAAGGAAATCAGTCAAGACCGTCAGAAAATAAATTGTAGGCCTCCACAAGTCTGGTTCATTATTGGGAGCAATTTCCAAATGCCTGAAGGTACCACGTTCATCTGTACAAACAATAGTATGCAAGTATAAACACCATGGGACCACGCAGCCACAACGACTGTATAATAAAGTGGTGATCCTAACTGACCTAAGACAGGGAATTGTTACTAGGATAGAATGTCAGAAATTGTGAAAAACTGAGTTTAAATGTATTTGGCTATGGTGTTTGTAAACTTCCAACTTCAACTGTATGTACAGTCATGGCCAAAAAGTTTTGAGAATGACACAAATATTAATTTCCACAAAGTCTGCTGCTTCAGTGTCTTTAGATATTTTTGTCAGATGTTACTATGGAATACTGAAGTATAATTACAAGCATTTCATAAGTGTCAAAGGCTTTTATTGACAATTACAGCATAGTAAACAAACAAAAAGGTTGACGAGGCAGCCTTGGCATGCTGTCAATTAACTTCTGGGCCACATCCTGGCTGATGGTAGCCCATTCTTGCATAATCAATGCTTGTAGTTTATCAGAATTTGTGGGTTTTTGTTTGTCCACCCACCTCTTGAGGATTGACCACAAGTTCTCAATGGGATTAAGGTCTGGGGAGTTTCCTGGCCATGGACCCAAAATATCAATGTTTTGTTCCCCGGGCAACTTAGTTATCATTTTTGCCTTATGGCAAGGTGCTCCATTATGCTGGAAAAGGCACCAAACTGTTCCTGGATGGTTGGGAGAAGTTGCTTTCAGAGGATGTTTTGGTACCATTCTTTATTCATGGCTGTGTTCTTAGGCAAAATTGTGAGTGAGCCCACTCCCTTGGCTGAGAAGCAACCCCACACATGGTCTCAGGATGCTTTACTGTTGGCATGACACAGGACTGATGGTAGCGCTCACCTTGTCTTCTCTGGACAAGCTTTTTTCCGGATGCCCCAAACAATCGGAAAGGAGATTCATCAGAGAAAATGACTTTACCCCAATCCTCAGCAGTCAAATCCCTGTACCTTTTGCAGAATATCAGTCTGTCCCTGATGTTTTTCCTGGAGCGAAGTGGCTTCTTTGCTGCCCTTCTTGACACCAGGCCATCCTCAAAAAGTATTCGCCTCACTGTGCGTACAGATGCACTCACACCTGCCTGCTGCCATTCCTGAGCCAGCTCTGTACTGGTGGTGCCCCGAACCCGCAGCTGAATCAACTTTAAGAGATGGTCCTGGCGCTTACTGGACTTTCTTGGGCGCCCTGAAGCCTTTTTCACAACAATTGAACCGCTCTCCTTGAAGTTCTTGATTATTCGATAAATAGTTGATTTAGGTGCAATCTTACTGGCAGCAATATCCTTGCCTGTGAAGCCCTTTTTGTGCAAAGCAATGATGACGGCGCGTGTTTCCTTGCAGGTAACCATGGTTGACAGAGGAAGAACAATGATTCCAAGCACCACCCTCCTTTTGAAGCTTCCTGTCTATTATTTGAACTCAATCAGCATGACAGACTGATTTCCAGCCTTGTCCTCGTCAACACTCACACCTGTGTTAACGAGAGAATCACTGACATGATGTCAGCTGGTCCTTTTGTGGCAGGGCTGAAATGCAGTGGACAATTTCTTTTGGTATTCAGTTAATTTGCATGGCAAATAGGGACTTTGCAATGAATTGCAATTCATCTGATCACTCTTCATAACATTCTGGATTATATGCAAATTGCCATCATACAAACTGAAGCAGCAGACTTAGTGAAAATTAATATTTGTGTAATTCTCAACTTTTGGCCACGACTGTATATGGATATAAATATTTACCTCAAAAATATATGGGGGATTGGAAATGATTCAGACAATTACATTGATGGAAGCAATCCATACGCAATATTAAAGATGATCCACCCCCTAAAAGAACAAATAATAGAAATACATTTTATATGTATTATAGTCATATACCTCAATTAGTATCTAATAGCTAGAGACAAAGCCCTGTGGTTGGTCCATAAAATTCAGCGAAGTCCTCTGTGGCCTATGGGGAAAAATAGGGAGGCTATTAGGAGCGTTCTTGAATCCAATCAGGCTCTTCGCAGGAATCCAAAATGGATAGACCGGTGCACTAAGCAATGCTACTCAAGGGCTTAATTAGAAAGATGCTTTGCTATTGTTGGTTTTCAGGAATTAGTACACTCTGCCTGCCCTGATAATGGAATTGGCTGCAAAATGAAATTGTTTGGACTGCCTTCGCGCTGCTAGGCCCGATAGTGCTTGTCAACACTATTGTTTCCCTCTTGCAAAGCCCCTATATCGTTGTCAGGGATAGGAAGACCGCTCCACTGCAGCACCACTCAGGTCTGACTGTCTGTCGGCTATAACAAGGCCTGCCACACCAGTAGAGACTGGAGAGCCCCACATTAAGGCCTCTCTTGAATTAGGAAAACCCACAGTTCACCACCTACAGCCGAATGTTCAAGATCACCTCGGCACTCATTCAATTTCATCATTCATTCAATCCATCAACTCCAGTGCTCTTTCATGCTGTTTGGACATCGTATCTGCACACCTTTTTCCTTCTCCCTTCTCACTTGGAATGTTTGACCTGAATCATGGCAGGCAGCCATGCAGTGATCGCAGCAGTTCACATCTGTTGTGTAAGGGAGCAGACGAAGAGGCGATGAAGATGTACGACTCTGAAGCAGGTTTCAATGGCACTCCCAGGGATCAGCAGAAAGCAGCACTCCAAGCCGCACATGGGACTCGACTGGTAATTGTGTAGCATTTTGCTGCAAAAAACACCAGCATTTCCCTGCATTTCACTGTATATGACCCATTCACAAATGGTGTTGCTCCCAAACTGACCTGAAATGGCAGATATTTTTGTTGCTATGCTGGCATTAAGAGTCCCAGGTGCATGGTGCGGGTCTGGCAAGATGGAGGTAATGGGAGTGTGAGAAAGAGAAAGGAGAGAGAAGTGGGGGTGTACCACACTGTGGCCAAGATAAAGTGATATTGGATGGCAGTGAAAACAAAAGTACCTCATTTGTTTTGGCATGGCAACTCCTTCGGATAGCTGAATAGACAGTACTGAGGAATGCCTCCTCAACCTTTTTTGTTTCTTTGCTGTATGCTGTAATTTCATGTTTTTTTCTGGGTTACGTTCGAGAAACACTTCAACTTGATCATGACTCTTATTATTTTGTGTTTAATGTGTATTTTGTATCTTAATGCTGTTGTTACATCTTGTTCCCATGGGTTGGCCTCTTGACTTTAGATACTCAAACAATTGCTGTGTTAAGCAATGTTAGGTTAGTTAAGAACCCAACCAAACAAAACCCCATGCTTGATATTGGAGTAACTGGATTTTTCTGTTGGGCGAGGCCGGAATTCATTCAGTTGGGCTAGGGGTAGTAGAATGCTGGGCATCCGACACAGTTATGCTTGAGCTCTTTTCAATTTGGGTTTGGCCTGCTTCAGCCTCCGGCCGCTAGCATAGCGCTAATGAAAGTCACATTAGCCTAAGCCATTCAATAGTGGTTTTCATAGCTGCGCGGGAGGCTAATGTTCTTAGCCAAATCCTGCAAGGATGTCCCCCTCTTCCACTCTTAAGGCAGCTGGAGGTCGTTCTCTCAGTTCCCTCTCAGTTCATGTGGGTATTGAAATGAAGAATGTCACCTGTTTTAAAAAAAAATTCAAGCTCAGCTATATCTGTTGTGGATAAAACTCCCTTTGGTCAAATGGATGGTTTGGAGGCTTTCAGTTTGGGAGGCTTGAAATGTTGATGAGGGGAAGGATGGTTGAAGGGTGCAAATAACGTCAATTCTGTGGAATGTGGTAAGGATTTAAAAAAATTTAATCTGACTCATTGATGAATTTTGTTGCATTCAGCACGTTGACTACTGTTATTTCATTTTGTTTGAATAACACATTGTACTAATTTATGGTTGATTGTTTTGCAATATGGTGACGGACGATGGTTGAATTTTTTGTAATTTTCTACAAGACCTCACCCCGGCCCTAGGAACACAATCGTTCTTAAGGATTCATAATGTTTTTGCTGCTCCCTTCCACTAAGAGGGATATGTTATAAGGAGGTCAGGGGAGTCTCTCCATACCAAACGAGATGGATGTGTTGGATTTTCTCGCACTGTGACCTGAGATAGTGTCTCAGCACCCCCCCTCCACCCTCCCAGGCCGTGCCCTAAATGGCACTATATTTCCTATTTAGTGCGCTAGCTTTGACCAAAGAAAAAGTAGTGCACTAAATTGGTAATAGTGTGCCATTTGGGATGCATCCTACTCCCAGCCAGTCCTGTAGTCTCTCTGACCTTTGATCTCTAGCTGGTGTGAAAAGACCAAGGGAAGTCCAACACTGCATGATCTCCTGCAAGGATAGCTTACAGTGCCTTCAGAAAGTATTCAAACCCCTTGACTCTTTCCTGATTTTTGTTGTTTTACACCCTGAATTTATAATTGATCAAATTTAGATTTTGCGGTCACTTGCCTACACACAATACCCCATAATGTCAAAGTGGAATTCTGGTTTTAGAAAATGAAAAGCTTAAATTTCTCAAGTCAATAAATAAGTATTCAACCCCTTTGTTATGGCATGCCTAAATAAGTTCAGGAGTAAAAATGTGCTTAACAAGTCACATAATAAGTTGCATGCAGTCTTTGTGCAATAATAGTGTTTAACATGTTTTTTGAATGACTACTTCATCTCTGTACCCCATACATACAATTATCTGTAAGGTCCCTCATTCTAGCAGTGAATTTCAAACACCTATTGGTAGATGGGTAAACATTTTAAAAAGCAGACATTGAATATCCCTTTGAGCATGATTAAGTTATTAATTAGACTTTGGATGTTGTATCAATACACCCAGTCACCACAAAGATACAGAGGCCAATGGTGACTTTGTTACATGAGTTACATGAGTTTATTAATGGCTGTGATAGGAGAAAACTGAGGATGGATCAACAACATTGTAGTTACTCCATAATACTATTCTAATGACATAGTGAAAAGAAGGAAGCCTGTACATAATATAAATATTCCAAAACATTCATCCTGTTTGCAACAAGGGACTGAAGTAATACTGCAAAAAAAATGTGGCAATTCACATTTCGTTTTGAATGTTAGGGCTGTCCCCAACTAAAAAAAATATAGGTTGACCGAGAGTCATCTGTTCAAATGTCTCCTTTTCAATATCCAGTGCATTCGGGAAGTATTCAGACCCCTTTTCCCACATTTTGTTACATTACAGCCTTATTCTAAAAATGAGTAAATACATTGTTTTCCTCATCAATCTACACACAATACCACATAATTACAAAGTGAAAACAGGTTTTTAGAAATATTTGCAAATGTATTAAAAATAAAACACTGAAATACCTTATACAGTATAGACACATCCTATGTGTTTTAATCAAATCAACTATATGCAGTGAGCTTGTCTGATGCTTTAAGCAAACTGTTTGATGAAATAATTTGGACACACAAATGAATAAAGGTAGTCCGACCGCAATTGATTTGATTGTGCCGGGCCAGCTCAGTCTTGCTCAGTCTTGCTAAAAAAATAACAGTGAGTGACTGTGACTAGCACCCATTGTCTCTGTCTCCTCCCTACTGCAGCGACCACCACAGAACATCAGCAATGTTTAAAACATTCCCTCAACCATTGCTCTCCTTTATGTGACACATGTATGCGTCGCATCAACGTGACCAATACGGACTGACCTATAGCATATCATAGTCACACCAATAAATTGGTTATAACAAACTCTGAACACCGAAACACGTGACAGCAAAATGCAGAGGATGTGACTAATAACCTCGAAAACAGGGGAATGTTTACTGGCTGCTCAGGAGGTAAAGGGGAAGTCCGATGTGTGGAATACATTTGACTAGTTGTGGGTAATACTGGAGATAAAGAAAAAGAAGGTAAGAAGCAAGCACTGTGTGCATATTATGTGTGCCAAACAGGTGCTGTTAGATTACAATGTAATTTATCTGACCGTTTGGAACAACATAAACAACACTAAATAAATTATAAGTATACCAGAGAGTCTGTAACGTTTCATTTGAATTTTGTTGTAATTACAGCAAAGACTACAACCAGTCGGATTCGTTGTGAATGAAATTTTCCAAAATGGAAAGGTTTATTTATTGTTTCCGCTAATTATTCAAGGGTTGCTTTGTTATAATGGGTGGGATAATGGGTGGGCTGGACATACCGAGAGATGAGTTTGGATTGGTCTGCGTGTAGCATGCTTCTGTCTATAACATGAGCTGCTCAATATGTGTAGGTTATCCTTTCTAATGTGGATTATTAAAAAAAAGATATGTATGTATATATATATATATATATATATATATATATATATATATATATATATATATCTATATCTATATATCTATATCACGAAGGACTGCAAAAGTGTTGTTAATGCTCTCAACTTTCTGGAGGACCGAGTTTTGAAAATCAGTGGAATGCCCAGTGGAAGCAGAGTATGATAGCAAGGAGTTGGGGGAAATTCTGCCGTTTGATTGCAAATATGCGCAGGGAGTCAAAGATATCACACAGAAGGCTGTTGTATAAAACACCTGTCTTCGGATTACATCTTCAAACTACAGTGGTCCATCAATTAAAAGATCTGAGATTATGCCGCGAGACATAGAGGTAATTTGTGGTTTAGTATGTTACCCTGCGTCAATGCTTCATTGCTCCAGCACTGATTATGCTTTCAGGTACAGTGTAAAGCATTGGTCCCAAGGCGCTAATGTGTCTCTCACTGAATGAATGCTGTCAATGAATGGGCAATACAAACCAAATAGAAACTGATAATTGTGCACGACTTCACAATTGGATTTGAATTAACTGAATGATGAGGATGAAGAAGAAGAGGGTGATTGAATTTAGAACAATGGTGTAAAAATTGCTATTCCTCTGTTCTGCACGCACACCCGAAAAATTCCAGGTATTTGTTTGTTTATACTTCGTCAGAAGAAACTGTAACTGGACTGTAGCATATTACTTACTAGAGGTCGACCGATTATGATTTTTCAACGCCGATACCGATTTATTGGAAGACCAAAAAAGCCGATACCGATTAATCTGCCGATTTAAAAAAAAAATGTACTAATAAATTTAAGAAATGTATTTGTAATAATGACAATTACAACAAGACTGAATGAACACTTATTTTAACTTAATATAATATATCAATAAAATCAATTTAGCCTCAAGTAAATAATGAAACATGTTCAATTTGGTTTAAATAATGCAAAAACAAATGTACAGGTGCAGTAATCTGTGAGCTGCTCTGACAGCTGGTGCTTAAAGCTAGTGAGGGAGATAAGTGTTTCCAGTTTCAGAGATTTTTGTAGTTCGTTCCAGTCATTGGCAGCAGAGAACTGGAAGGAGAGGCGGCCAAAGAAAGAATTTGTTTTGGGGGTGACCAGAGAGAGATACCTGCTGGCGCGCGTGCTACAGGTGGGTGATGCTATGGTGACCAGCGAGCTGAGATAAGGGGGGGACTTTACCTAGCAGGGTCTTGTAGATGACATGGAGCCAGTGGGTTTGGCGACGAGTATGAAGTGAGGGCCAGCCAATGAGAGGGTACAGTTCGCAATGGTGGGTAGTATATGGGGCTTTGGTGACAAAACGGATGGCACTGTGATAGACTGCATCCAATTTGTTGAGTAGGGTATTGGGGGCTATTTTGTAAATGACATCGCCGAAGTCGAGGATTGGTAGGATGGTCAGATTTACAAGGGTATGTTTGGCGCATCAGTGAATGATGCTTTGCTACGAAATAGGAAGCCAATTCTAGATTTAACTTTGGATTGGAGATGTTTGATGTGGGTCTGGAAGGAGAATTTACAGTCTAACCAGACACCTAGGTATTTGTAGTTGTCCACGTATTCTAAGTCAGAGCCGTCCAGAGTAGTGATGTTGGACAGGCGGGCAGGTGCAGGGAGTGATCGGTTGAAGAGCATGCATTTAGTTTTACTTGTATTTAAGAGCAATTGGAGGCCACGGAAGGAGAGTTGTATGGTATTGAAGCTTGCCTGGAGGGTTGTTAACACAGTGTCCAAAGAAGGGCCAGAAGTATACAGAATGGTGTCGTCTGCGTAGAGGTGGATCAGAGACTCACCAGCAGCAAGAGCGACATCATTGATGTTTACAGAGAAGAGAGTCGGTCCAAGAATTGAACCCTGTGGCACCCCCGTAGAGACTGCCAGAGCTCCGGACAGCAGACCCTCCAATTTGACACACTGAACTCTATCAGAGAAGTAGTTGGTGAACCAGGCGAGACAATCATTTGAGAAACCAAGGCTGTTGAGGCTGCCGATGAGGATGTGGTGATTGACAGAGTTGAAAGCCTTGGCCAGATCAATGAATACGGCTGCACAGTAATGTTTCTTATCGATGGCGGTTAAGATATCGTTTAGGACCTTGAGCATGGCTGAGGTGCACCCATGACCAGCTCTGAAACCAGATTGCATAGCAGAGAGTTTATGGTGAGATTCGAAATGGTCCGTAATCTGTTTGTTGACTTGGCTTTCAAAGACCTTAGAAAGGCAGGGTAGGATAGATATAGGTCTGTAGCAGTTTGGGTCAAGAGTGTTCCTCCCCTTTGAAGAGGGGGATGACCGCAGCTGCTTTCCAATCTTTGGGAATCTCAGACAACATGAAAGAGAGGTTGAACAGGCCAGTAATAGGGGTGGCAACAGTTTCGGCAGATAATTTTAGAAAGAAAGGGTCCAGATTGTCTAGCCCAGCTGATTTGTAGGGGTCCAGATTTTGCAGCTCTTTCAGAACATCAGCTGACTGGATTTGGGAGAAGGAGAAATGGGGAAGGCTTGGGCGAGTTGCTGTGGGGGGTGCAATGCTGTTGACCGGGGTAGGGGTAGCCAGGTGGAAAGCATGGCCAGCCGTAGAAAAATGCTTATTGAAATTCTCAATTATAGTGGATTTATCAGTGGTGACAGTGTTTCCTATCTTCAGTGCAGTGGGCAGCTGGGAGGAGGTGTTCTTATTCTCCATGGACTTTACAGTGTCCCAGAACTTTTTTGAGTTAGTGTTGCAGGAAGCAAGTTTCTGCTTGAAAAAGCTAGCCTTGGCTTTTCTAACTGTGTATAATGGTTTCTAGCTTCCATGAAAAGCTGCATGAAAAGCTGCATATCACGGGGGCTGTTTGATGCTAATGCAGAACGCCATAAGGATGTTTTTGTGTTGGTTAAGGGCAGTCCGGTCTGGGGAGAACCAAGGGCTATATCTGTTCCTGGTTCTAAATTTCTTGAATGGGGCATGCTTATTTAAGATGGTTAGGAAGGCATAAAAAAAAACAGGCATCCTCTACTGACAGGATGAGATCAATATCCTTCCAGGATACCACAGCCTGCTCGCTGAAGTGTTTCCGGGAGCGTTTGACAGTGACGAGTGGAGGTCGTATGACCGCTGACCCATTACGGAAGCAGGCAATGAGGCAGTGATCGCTGAGATCTTGGTTGAAGACAGCAGAGGTGTATTTAGAGGGCAAGTTGGTTAGGATGATATCTATGAGGGTGCCCGTGTTTACGGCTTTGGGGAGGTACCTGGTAGGTTCATTGATAATTTCTGTGAGATTGAGGGCATCAAGCTTAGATTGTAGGATGCCTGGGGTGTTAAGCATGTTCCAGTTTAGGTCACCTAGCAGCACGAGCTCTGAAGATAGATGGGCAATCAGTTCACATATGGTGTCCAGAGCACAGCTGGGGGCAGAGGGTGGTCTATAGCAGGCGGCAACGGTGAGAGACTTGTTTTTAGAGAGGTGGATTTTTAAAAGTAGAAGTTCAAATTGTTTGGCTACAGATCTGGATAGTAGGACAGAACTCTGCAGGCTATCTTTGCAGTAGATTGCAACACCGCCCCTTTTGGCAATTCTATCTTGTCTGAAAATGTTGTAGTTTCGTGTGAAAATTTCTGAATTTTTGGTGGTCTTCCTAAGCCAGGATTCAGACACAGCTAGAACATCCGGGTTGGCAGAGTGTGCTAAAGCATTGAATAAAACAAACTTAGGGAGGAGGCTTCTAATGTTAACATGCATGAAACCAAGGCTATTACGGTTACAGAAGTCATCAAAAGAGAGCGCCTGGGGAATAGGAGTGGAACTAGGCACTACAGGGCCTGGATTCACCTCTACATCACCAGAGGAAAAGAGGAGGAGTAGGATAAGGGTACGGCTAAAAGCAATGAGAATTGGTCGTCTAGAACGTCTGGAAAAGAGAGTAAAAGGAGGTTTCTGGGGGTGATAAAATAGCTTCAAGGTATAATGTACAGACAAAGGTATGGTAGGATGTGAATACAGTGGAGGTAAACCTAGGTATTGAGTGATCATGAAAGAGATATTGTCTCTAGAAACATAATTGAAACCAGGAAATGTCATAGCATGTGTGGGTGGTGGAACTAATAGGTTGGATAAGGTATAGTGAGCAGGACTAGAGGCTCTACAGTGAAATAAGCCTATAAACACTAACCAGAACAGCAATGGGCAAGGCATATTGACATTAAGGAGAGGCATGCTTAGTCGAGTGATCAAAAGGGTCCAGTGAGTAGTGAGGTTGGTTGCGGTCACGGCGATTCAGACAGCTAGCCGGGCCATCGGTAGCAAGCTAGCATAGGATGGAGGTCTGTTTTTAGCCACCTCGTGCATTTCCGTCGGTAGGATTAGTGGGGTTCCGTGTGGTAGAGGGAATCAATCCAATTCGCAAAAAAATAGATATAGTTATAGAGGCCCAAGAAAGATATTTTTTATTTTTTTGTCCGATAGGTCTATTCAGATAGCAGCCGATAAGACAGCTAACGTTTAGCGGACCGCAGATGGGCATTCAGGTAACGTTGCGACGGAGGAGCCAGCTGGATAATTCCCTCGGGCAGATAACGTCGGTAGTCCAGTTGTGAAGGCCTGGTGGGGCTCCGCGTTGGCAGTAAAATGGGTCCAGATAGGTGATTGTAGCCCAGGAGTGACTGATGGAACTCTTCAGCTGGCTAGCTCCGGAATAATTGATGTTTGCTCCGGAATCGATGTAAGCCGATAGTCACAAGGATAGCAGCTAGCTAGCTAGCAGCTAGCTTCTGGTTAGCTTCTGGTTAGCTTCTGGTTAGCTTTTGACTAGCTGCTGGTTAGCTTCTTGCTAGCTTCTGGTTAGCTTCTATGGAGGATTACAGATTTGAGGGTAAATAATACTAAGCTTTTGGCTAGCTTTTGGCTAGCTTCTGGTTAGCTTTTGGCTAGCTTCTGGCTAGCTTCTGGTTAGCTTCTTGCTAGCTTCTGGTTAGCTTCTATGGAGGATTACAGACAGGTAAATTTAGGTAAATAATACTTAATTTTTTTAAATATAAATTCGTGAGGCGGGTTGCAGGAGAGTGTTTTGAAGATGAGTTTATGGAAAATAAAAAAATATATATAAAAAGGTATGCGAAGAAAGTTGTGTGTGTCTATATATATATATATATATATATATATATATTATACGGGACACGACAAGACGAGGACAAAAGACGTCTGACTGCTCTGCCATCTGGATTGTAGAAAACTGGTGGTTCCTTTTAACATGAGTCTTCAATATTCCCAGGTAAGAAGTTTTAGGTTGTAGTTATTATAGGACTATTTCCCTCTATACCGTTTGTATTTCATTAACCTTTGACTATTGCATGTTCTTATAGGCACTTTAGTATTGCCAGTGTAACAGTATAGCTTCCGTCCCTCTCCTCGCTCCTCCCTGGGCTCAAACCAGCAACACAATAACAACAGCCACCATCGAAGCAGCGTTACCCATGCAGAGCAAGGGGAACAACTACTAGAAGGCTCAGAGCGAGTGACGTTTGAAACGCTATTAGTGCGTGCTAACTAGCTAGCCATTTCACTTCGGTTACACCAGCCTCATCTCGGGAGTTGATAGGCTTGAAGTCATAAACAGCGCAATGCTTAACGCACAACGAAGAGCTGCTGGCAAAACGCACGAAAGTGCTGTTTGAATGAATGTTTACGCGCCTGCTTCTGCCTACCACCGCTCAGTCAGATACTTAGATACTTGTATGCTCAGTCAGATTATATGCATAGTAATATCATCAACCATGTGTAGTTAACTAGTGATAATGATTGATTGTTTTTTATAAGATAAGTTTAATGCTAGCTAGCAACTTACCTTGGCTTACTGCATTCGCGTAACAGGCAGTCTCCTTGTGGAGTGCAACGAGAGAGAGGCAGGTCGTTATTGCGTTAGACTAGTTAACTGTAAGGTTGCAAGATTGGGTCCCCCAAGCTGACAAGGCGAAAATCTGTCGTTCTGCCCCTGAACAAGGCAGTTAACCCACCTTTTCTAGGCCGTCATTGAAAATAAGAATGTGTTCTTAACTGACTTGGCCTAGTTAAATAAAGGTATAACATTTTTTAAATAAATCAGCACCCAAAAATACCGATTTCCGATTGTTATGAAAACTTGAAATCGGCCCTAATTAATCGGTTCGACCTCTATT
Organism: Oncorhynchus tshawytscha; assembly: GCF_018296145.1. Taxonomy (NCBI): domain Eukaryota; kingdom Metazoa; phylum Chordata; class Actinopteri; order Salmoniformes; family Salmonidae; genus Oncorhynchus; species Oncorhynchus tshawytscha. The sequence goes on from NC_056459.1 coordinate 3,342,787, forward strand.
ACTGTAGACTGTTGTTACACTAAGGTTTTTATTCTAAGTGAAAATTTCCGTTATATTCCATGATATTCTTAACATATACGTTCTGACTGAATATAAGCAGCTAGTGATGTCCGCTAAATAAACAAGTTGACGGATTGACATATACTAAATTCATTTTTTAACGGATGGGTTTATTGGTGTTAAAATACACCATTACGTTATTTTGGACAACCAGGCTGCTGATGTCATGCAGCCTGTCATTTTTGTGTTTATACTTTATAAATAACAACAAGTTTGATGTCGGACGACAATAGAATGTTTATGATGTCACTGCAGCAACTGTCTCCAGTTGGTCCTGGATAGACGTAGAATGAACCGGCCTTTCGTCTTGAAATCTTTGGTTGTTTAGCGCATTACTGTTTAGCACATGGCCTCACATGTGAATCCTTAAAAAGAAGGGTGGGGCTAAGGCTTAAGAGGGTGTGAACGATGCTAAATGGGTGTAGACAAAGAAGAGCTCTCAAATAGGTGTACCAAAACATTCAAGGGCCTTTAAAAAAATCATTAGCATTTTTCAAAGCAGAATTACTTTCCCATTGTTCCTCAACTGTCGTGGATGATATACAATTTTTTCAGCTCTGAGTCTCTACTTTTATCCAATGTAAAAAAACACCATTTCAAATTTTACTACATAAAACCGAATCGGTCAGCTATCACTACAACTTTGCCTGACCACCCAGACTTCTTGCTCTGGCCAAATGCTACGCTATGGCTACAGACGGTAGTTTCTTATCCGCAATGAGTCTGGATTTGAGTACATCCTGACCTTTCGTTGAATGTGAAAATATTCAGGGCTGTCTGATTGGTCCAGAAACTGATGTCGGGACAGAGCCAGAACACCCGTGCAGGGCTCGACATCAACGCTTATCCGCTTGCCCGGGGCAATTTAATAAAATTGAATGAACAAGAAAATCTAGCAAAAAATCACAATTTCAAACAATTAGGCTACTCTAATCAGAATTGGATGCAATGTGTTGCACACTGTCCTCCCAATCTCTGCAGAGCGCATCGGACTATAATTATTGTAGGCCTGCATTGACAGGCACAAGCGAGCTTTCAATTATGCCGTAGCGAGATGCATTTTTGAGATCAAAGTGTCCACATTTGCTGATATTCATTGCTAGTTAGTGAGTTATTTGCCCAGTTATAGCACATTTTTGGCCAGCAATGAAAATCCTGGAAAAGTAATGGTGTGTGCATCACCTGCTTGTGCCAGTGAGCCGTAGCAAGAGGAGAGGGAGAGAGAGATATTTGCGTAGTACATGGTGGCAGACTATCTGACCACTGTGACTGATAGAAAACTGAGGAAAACATTGACTAGGTACAGACTCAGTGAGCACAGTCTGGCTATAGAGACCGGCCGTCACAGACAAACCTGGCTGCCCAGAGAGGACAGGCTGTGCTCACTCTGCTCCAGGGGAGAGGTAGAGACAGAGCTGCATTTCCTATTACACTGTGACAAATACTCAGACCTAAGAGAATATTTCTTTCCCAAAATTATAATTCAATACAAAGAATTTGAAACTATAAAAGATGAAGAAAAAAATCTAATATTTATTGGGTGAAAAGCCAAAATGTGCAGTTTTGGCAGCCAAATATGTGTCCTCCTGCCAAAACCTGAGGGACAGCCAGTGAAAAGTAATGTCAATAATATTTCCCATCTTGTTTTGTTTTGTCTTTCATACCATGTCATGTGTCTTCTCAGTCATGTTGACACTGGTCCACTACCATTGCTTTAATGTATTATTGTTCTCATTAATATTGTTGTTGTAATTGATGTTAATGGTAATCCCATGTCCACTACCACTATTATTATTGCTGTTGGTCCCACCATTTATTTATTTATATATATATATATATATATATATATATATATATATATATATATATATATATATATATATACACTTTGACAATGTAAGTAATAATGAACTTGCCATGTCAATAAAGTCAATTGAATTGAATTGATATTTGCGTAGCAGGTAAAATAATGATATTACAACAGACTAACTAGATAACCAGCCAAACTACACAATATGTTTTGAATTGGTTATCTCGCTAGTTAACTACAGTATTTAGCTATTAGCATGTATTAATGCCATTGTCATGTCTGATTTCCCAAAATATCTTTCCACCGGCACTCGTGTATAACCACAAATGGCCTGCACGCAGTTGAGACGGGTGTACAGTTGATGAAACCAATGCTGCGCACTTCGGTTGTAAAATTCGGATAAGGTAAAAAAACAGCCTAATTGACAAGTAACTCCTATGCTGTCACGATCTCCCTTGAACACTGAATATTTTAACCTTACAAAAGATAGATCTTAGTTAGCTCCCTCGCCAACCTAGCCATTTGATCCCTGGTTCATTGAATGAGGGAATTATTTTTTATAAAGACATAAAGTATTTGGTTGTAATTGTAATGTTGCAGCGTGGCCTACCATTCTGCAGGAGATTCCAGGAGAGCTTCTGGGTGTGCAGGCCTTTTGTCCAGCCCTGCTCAAATAAACCACATTGTAAAAAAATCAGCTGATCAACAGGATATTGATAAGCTGACTAGTGTGTTTATGCTATATTTATGTGACACACACAAACACACACACACACACGTGTTATGTTCTTCAATCCTGGTGGGGACCTAAAATGTATTTCCATTCAAAATCCTACTTTCCCAAACCCCCAAACTCTAAACCTTACCCTAACCTTATCCCGTAGCCTTGACCCAAACCCTAACTCTAAACCTTACCCCAAAGCTTAAAATAGCCTTTGTCCTTCTGGGGACATGGGGAAATGTCCCCACGAGGGAGTATTTTCCTTGTTTCACTATCCTCGCGGGAACTTTTGGGGATTTTAGGTCCCCACACGGATAGAAGAACACACACTGTATGGCTGGCAGGTGTGTGCTCGGTGAGTAATCCATTTTACTCTGGCAGTGGCCTGCTCTCCCCCCCTCTCTCCCAGCTTGAGAGGCAGTCTAAAACAGGATGTGGGACGTGTGGAAACTGAAACTCAGCCAGTCGGCCAACACCACTGGGCGGCCAAGAGAGACATGCAGCGTTGCGGGACGACGAGCCATTGAATTTATGGGAATATCTGTGCTGTGCAATGAAAATTACTGCACCGTAGAAACTGTAGGTAGCACACATAAAACAGCCCTCACACATGATGGTTTTATTGGGCCTATTACCGTGATGAACACCTAGGTCGTAGTCTGAGTGTTTGCGATTAGGGATTACAAAAACATTTTTTTCCAGCAGTGTTTATAGTAAATTGTTCAGTTTCTCACCCTGCGTTTGAACTTTGTGGTCTTGGGCGTTTCCCCTCATCTCGGATTTATAGGCATTTTGGGCATTTTCAGAACGTTCTGGAACGCTTCGTTGTGCGCCAAATCATCAGCCCCCATGAGTAATGATGTTGGGAGGAGTAGAGCCGAAGCTCACTGGTCCACACATCATTTACTCCCCTGTCACACTCTTACACCGTGGTCGATTTGTTGTGCACCATGTAACTTCAGCAGCAGATTGCAGAGCGCTAGCACCACTCTGCCCAAAATACATTCTATAGGCTAAGATGCCTTCAAATGATGAGCGATTGTTATGACCCATAGCCATCATCCTCAGTGCATACAAACCACTGGACTGCTGATAGCAAATCAGGAAGGACTTGACAACCGTGAATGCTCGGTGGATGTGTCACTGCATGACAGTTTAAAAGCAAAGGTCAACATACTTTAGCTTCCCATGTAATTGTTTGGCTCCAGAAATGCATTTGCCTGTTTGTTTTAGCTGCATAACGACAACTTTCACCCCCCCTCCCCCAATGGGTCACAGACCCATTGAGCAATTATTACTATATAGAATGTTGTGAGAACTACTGTAGCCTACAATTACTATTACCTACATTACTTTACTATAGCGTACCATTCCCTAAATAAGCCAGCAAAGCTAGCATGGTGATCACTGATGATGACTGATAATGTTGTTAGCAGGCAGACTCATAGCCTATGCTACAGTTAACAAAATGGCTAGCTAGCTTACTATACTGAACAAAAATATAAACACAAAATGCAACAATTTTAAAGATTTGCTGAGGAACAGTTCATATAAGGAAATCAGTCAATTGACATAAATTCGTTAGGCCCTAATCTATTGATTTCACAAGACTGGGAATACAGATATGCATCTGTTGGTCACAGATACCTTAAGAAAAATGTTGTGAGTGTCCAGGCCATGGAAGAACTGGGACATTTTCAATTTCCAGGAATTGTGTACAGATCCTTGCGACATGGGGCCATGCATTATAATGTTAAAACACAAGGTGATGGCGGTGGATGAATGGCATGAAAATGGGCCTCAGGATCTCGTCACATTATCTCTGTGCATTCAAATTGCCATTGATAAAATACATTTGTGTTCGTCGTCCAAAAATGTTGACATCTGTGGCATTGTGTTGTGTGACAAAACTGCACGTTAGATTGGCCTTTTATTGTCCCCAGCAAAAGGTGCACCTGTGTAATATATATATATATTTTTTTTACAGATTGTGATTTATCACCAATGTTCTTAAATAATAACTTCATAATCGACGATGAACAAAAATATACAGTGCATTTGGAAAGTATTCAGACCCCTTCACTTTTTCCACTTTTGTTACATTACAGCCTCATCCCAACATGGATTACATGATCCCCCCCCCAATCTTCACACAATACACAATAATGACAAAGTGAAACAGGTTTTTAGAAATATTTGCAAATGTATTAAAAAGTAAAAAACTTAAATACCTTACATATGTAGGCACATCCTATGTGTTTTAATCAAAACAGTGAGCTTGTCTGGTGATTTAAGCGAACTGTTTGATGAAATACTGACTAAAGGGAGTCCGACCACAATTGATTTGATTGTGCCGGGCCGGGCTCAGACTTGCTGTACAGTGAGTGACTGTGTACCTTAGTTACATAAGTATTCAGACCCTTTGCTATGTGACTCGAAATTGAGCTTAGTTGCATCCTGTTTCAATTGATCATCCTTGAGATGTTTCTACAACTTGATTGGAGTCCTCCTGTGGAAAATTCAATTGATTGGACATGATTTGGAAAGGTACACACCTGTATATATAAGGTCCTACAGTTGACAGTGCATGTCAGAGCAATAACCAAGCCATGAGGTCAAAGGAAATGTCCGTAGAGCTCAGAGACAGGATTCTGTCGAGGCACAGATCTGGGGAAGGGTACCAAAAACATCCTGCAGCATTGAAGGTCCCCAAGAACATGGTGGCCTCCATCATTCTTGAATGGGGGAAGTTTGGAACCACCAAGACTCTTCCTAGAGCTGGCTGCCCAAACTGAGTAATCAGAACCCGATGGTCACTGACAGAGCATTAGAGTTCCTCTGTCTGGAGAAAACCTGGCACCATCCCTACGGTGAGGTATGGTGGTGACAGCAACATGTTGTGGGGATGTTTTTCAGTGTCAGGGACTGGGAGACTAGTCAGGATTGAGGGAAAGATTAACGAAGCAAAGTACAGACAGATCCTTGTTGAAAATCTGCTCCAGAGTGCTCAGGACCTCAGACTGGGGCGAAGGTTCACCTTCAAACAGGACAAACGAACCTAAGCACACAGCCAAGACAACGCTGGAGTGTCTCTGAATGTCCTTGAGTGGCCCAGCCCGAGCCCGGACTTGAACCCGATCAAACATCTCTGGAGAGACCTGAACATAGCTGTTCAGCGATGCTCCCCATCCAACCTGACATAACTTGAGAGGATCTGTAGAGAAGAGAAGAATGGGAGAAACTCCACAGATACAGGTGTGCGTGCCAAGCTTGTATCGTCATACCCAAGAATACTTGAGGCTGTAATCACTGCCAAAGGTGTTTCAGTAAAGGTCTGAATACTTATCGAAATTGTATAAATTTGCAAAAAAAAACGAAAAACCTGTTTTTGCTTTGTCATTATAGGTATTGTGTGTAGATTGATGAGGAAAAAGCACAATTGAATCCATTATAGAATAAGGCTGTAACGTAACAATATATGGAAAAAGTCATAGAGGTCTGAATACTTTCCGAATTAACTGTAAATGCAACGTTTAAAGTGCTGGTCCCATGTTTCATGAGCTGAAAATAAAGATCCTATAAATACATACAAAAAGCTTATTTCTCTAAAATGTTGTCCACATTTGTTTGCCTCCCTGTTAGTGAGAACGTTATCCTTTGTCAAGATAATCCATCCACCTGACAGATGTGGCATATCAAGAAGCTGATTAATAAGCATGATCATTACACAGGTGCACCTTGTGCTGGGGACAATCAAAGGCCACTCAAAAATGTGCCGTTTTGTCACACAACACAATGCCACAGATGTTTCAAGTGTTGAGGGAGTGTGCATTGGCATGCTGAATGTCCACCAGAGCTGTTGCCAGAGAATTTAATGTTTATTTCTCTACCATATGCTGCCTCCAATGTCTCTTTACAGAATTTGCAGTACCAACCGGCCTCACATCCGCAGACTACATGTAACCACTTCAGCCCACGACCTCCATATTTGGCTTCTTCACCTGTAGAATTGTCTGAAGAGGGGGAAGGGGGTACTGAGGAGTATTTCTGTCTGTAATAACGCCATTTTGTGGGGGGAAAACTCATTCTGTTTGGCTGGGCCTGGTTCCCTAGTGTGTGAGCCTATGCCCTCCCAGGACTAGCCCAGTCATGTGAAATCCATAGTTTGGGCCTAATTCATTCATTTCATTTGACTGATTTCCTTATATGAACTGTAACTCAGCAAAATCGTTGAAATTGTTGCACTTTGCGTTTTATTTCTGTTCAGCGTAATAGCCATAATCTTCTAACATCATTGTATAATTGTATAATGTAATTTCATAATAACACTATAGTCATGTAACACAGATCTATTACAATCATTGCTGTATGCCCAACCCAATCCTCCTCTCGGGATGGTTAGGAGTCCCACTCCTTTGGCATCTGTTGTGAAACTCAGGATAGAAGTGCAGTTTCATAAGTGCTTAGCTGTATGCCTTTGCCTTGGATGTATATTTAGTCAAATTGACCACAATATTAAGGTTATTTTGGCAAAAATGATGGTGAAGAATACCTCACATGGATGCTTTGATGACAAATGAGGAATGGGCAAATGGATCATATAATGTCGGTAGCTAGCTACATTCATCAGCTTATGTCAATTAAACGACAACTTGCAGCCAGTGGGTTCAGAACAACGACAAAAAATGTATACAATAATAAACCAAACATAGTGCCCAAAAGGAAACTTGAGACTGGAAGGGGAAAGGGGCATGTGCCTGTCTAGCAGCTAGTCTAGCTCATGTGGATTGTGTGTTTTTGTTTCATTGTGGTGAGGTCTCTTGACATTTGCCTCTCATTTATCCATTTTCTGTGACTTCTTCTCTGACTGTTCCGATGCACTCACTGTGCTTTCATCTGCAGCGTGAGAGTTTGTCCTCGTTTTTATGTAGTTTGCTGCACATGTGGCAAGGGGGGGCTTAAAATCGAAGCTTTTAGACGACATATGCTGAAGAATGTGTGAACACCATTCGATTTGGTAAATATACATTTTGGGCTTTAAGTGTCTCTGCAGAATCAGCCGGATCAGATCAATTGATAGTCTCTCATCATCAAAGCAAGCAAACCCAGCCATAACTATTGGAATCAAATTTGAATTCCTCTCATATCTCTGGTGCTCTGAAATACCTTCACAATACTGTTCAACATATACAGTAGAGACACTGTGGTATGAACAAGGTAAGGACACAATTCCCATAGGTTCAGCTGTTGGACAGAAAAACAAACGTAAAGAAATGAAGGATGTCTGGTGTGCAATAAATTCTGAGGTCAAGTCAACACCATCAGGTGGCGCTTTGATGGTGAAACAACTGCAGTCCTTCTCCAGTGACAGTGGCTGCTTCCCTTAATGGCACCCAATTCCCTACATAGTGCATGAGTTTTGACCAGGGCTCATCGGCACTATGTAGAGAATAGGGTTCCATTTGGGATGCAGGCAGTGTTGTCTGATTGTCTCGGGTGCTCGGGGCCTGCCAGTGTTGTCACTGGGCCGGAGCTGGAATGTGTTCATGACTGTGCATGCGTGGCTTGTTCTGCTCCACTGGGGTGAAGAGTGGCTGGCGAAAAGATACTGGTCAAATCAAGACGCAAGATCGGTCTGTTCCCTCTCCTTGGCAACTCCCCTGCTCCCTGTCTCTCACGGAAAGAGAGAGGTGAAGATGGAGAGAAAATGGGGGAGTAAGAGAGTGTGAGAGAGAGGTGGGGGGTGGGGGGTGGATAGAACAGTGTGTTCTGTGAATTCAGCCTGACACTCTGTGTACTGTGAATGTGCTACTTCCTGCCATACCAGAATTAGACAATAAACAAGCAGTCCAGTGACTGAATGTAATGGGAGCAATCAAGAGCATGTTTAAGTGGCTTTATCCGCTATAGTTCTAAATGCTTTACGTAATCGGTAGGTGCATTTTGAAAGGTTAAAATCTTGTGTAACATGCCTCCCGAGTGGCGCAGCGGTCTAAGGCACTGCGTTAGTGCTAGCTGCGTCACTACAGATCCTGGTTCGATACCGGCTGTGTCGTAGCCGGCCGCGACTGGGAGACCCATGACGCGGCACATAATTGGCCCGGCGTCGTCCGGGTTGAATTTTATTTATTTTGGTTAACACACATATTGTTATTTCCTTAGTTCCTTTTTTTATGTCTCTATTTTAGGTTGGTCAGGGCGTGAGTTGGGGTGGGCATTCTATGTTTGTATTTCTATGTGTTTGGCCTGATATGGTTCCCAATCAGAGGCAGCTGTCAATCGTTGTCTCTGATTTGAGAACCATACTTAGGCAGCCTGTTTTCGCCCTTGAGTTGTGGGTAATTGTTTTCTGTCTCTGCACCAGACAGAACTGTTTTGTGTTGTTCTATTTTAGTTATTTTGGTTGTAGTGTTCTGAGTTAAAATAAATATACATCATCAACACGTACAACAAAATGTACAATGTGGACCCAGAGGATATCACTTGAAAGTATTAATTAAAACGCTTATTTCCAAAGTGGTCCTCGATGGTAAAAACAATAACAGATATGATTAAAAGGCAGAACAAAACCATAAATACATTAATTTATATTAACATCCTAAAAAGTGGCACTTTTCACTGCACTTCTCCCTAACCTTAAAAATCAACCTTATTAATTTCACATTAAAACAATCTATTAATTGCACATCATACCGATCCTTCAAATAAATACACCTGACCAACCTTGTCCAAATGAAAACCTTTGCCTGATTTTTAAAGCTATTTTTTTTACCTTTTCTTTGCTTGATCTCCAAGGTATAGAAAAACATGCTTCTCGCAGTACTGTTTACTCTTGGGATTTTACAAGACATAACAGTAGCTCTGGTATTGTAACTGTGTTGGTTATAGACCATATCAATGTGGTTTTAACCTGGTGCACGATCATTTAAGATGTCAAACAGATGATTATGTTGGTCCACTCTGTACTGCAAAGGCAACAAGCCCACCTCCCGGAACTCCGGTACCCCTATGTGGGTCCTGGGGGGGCAGGCATTCAGCATATACCTGATAACATTATTTTGCATGACCTATGTGAGAATGCTATTCATTGACTATAGCTCAGAGTTCAACACCATACATAGTACCCTCAAAGCTCATCACTAAACTAAGGATCCTGGGACAAAACACCTCCCTCTGCAACTGGATCCTGGACTTCCTGACCGGCTGCCCCCAGGTGGTGAGGGTAGGTAGCAACACATCTGCCATGCTGATCCTGAACACTGGAGCCCCCCAGGGGCTCAGTCCCCTCCTGTACTCCCTGTTCACCCACTACTGCATGGCCAGGCACGATTCCAACACCATCATTAAGTTTGCAGATGACACGTCAGTGACGATGAGACACCAACAGCGACGAGACAGCCTATAGGGAGGAGGTCAGAGACCTGGCCGGGTGGTGACGGAATAACAACCTATCCCTCAACATAACTAAGACTAAGGAGATGATTGTGGACTACAGGAAAAGGAGCATACCCCCATTCTCATCAACGGTGCTGTAGTGGAGCAGGTTGAGAGCTTCAAGTTCCTTGGCGTCCACATCACCAACAAACTAGAATGGTCCAAACACACCAAGACAGTCTTGAAGAGGGCACGACAAAGCCAATTCCCCCTCAGGAACCTAAAAAGATTTGGCATGGGTCCTCAGATCCATACAGCTGCAACATTGAGAGCATAGAGACATTGAGAGCATTCCTTGGTTGCATCACTGCCTGGTACGGCAATTGCTCGGCCTACAGAGGGTAGTGCGTATGGCCCAGTACATCACTGGGGCTAAGCTGCCTGCCATTCAGGACCTCTACACCAGGCGGTGTCAGAGGAAGGCCCTAAACATTGTCCAAAGACCCCAGCCAACCCAGTCATAGACTGTTCTCTCTACTACTGCATGGCAAGCGGTACCGGAGGGTCAAGTTTAGGACAAAAAGGCTTCTCAACAGTTTCTACCCCCAAGCCATAAGACTCCTGAACAGCTAATCAAATGGCTACCTGGACTATTTGCATTGTGTACCTCCCCCCAAACCCCTCTTTTATGCTGCTGCTACTCTCTGTTTATCATATATGCATAGTCACTTTAACTATACATTAATGTACATACTACCTCAATTGGCCCGACCAACCAGAGCCCAGTTAGCCAATGTGCGGGGAAAATCTGCATTGTGTCCCGCCACCCGCCAACCCCTCTTTTACGCTACTGCTACTCTCCGTTTATCATATATCCATAGTCACTTTAACCATATCTACATATACATACTACCTCAATCAGCCTGACTAACCGGTGCCTGTATGTTGCCTCGCTACTGTATATAGCCTCGCTACTGTTATAGCCTCGCTACTGTATATAGCCTCGCTACTGTTCTTTTTCACTGTCTTTTTACTGTCATTTTTATTTCTTTACTTACCTGTTGTTCACCTAATACCTTTTGTGCACGGTTGGTTAGAGCCTGTAAGTTTTTCACTGTAAGGTCTACTACACCTGTTGTATTCGATGCACGTGACAAGTAAACTTTGTTTTGATTTGCATTCTCGTTTTCAGCTTTTTTGATACCCCAATATACCAAGCAGAGCAGGCATAAATCAAAATGACACTGAATCAAGGTTGAGATGAGCGTTTCTTAACTTTAATGTAAAAATATCTAGTGTAAGAATGTAAGAATGTCAATTTGTTTGCCATTTTAGAAAGAATTTTAGCAGCAATCAGGTCTCCAGAAAGGGATAGATCTAGGGACACACCAAGATAAGTTACACTTGTTTTAGATTCAATCTCCTTGCCTGCACAGTTTACCTTTATCTTGTCAGCCCTAAGCAATCTACGTTTTGTTCCAAACAAAATCTTTTCAGTTTTTTCCCAAATGTAGTGACAATTTGTTGTCAGTCAACCAATCTCTAACAAAATGCAATTCCTTACTCAGGGTCTCCTCTATATAAACTGTATCTGGCATATCAATAACATATTTAAGAAATAAGGGAATCCCTAAAATGTATCTCTGTGGTGCTCCACAGGATATTTCTTAGACCTAAACCAATTCACTGCTACATCATTTAGACCCATGCATTTCAGTTTCATCAGGAGAATATCATGGTCCACAGAGTCAAAAGCTTTCTGCAAGTCTAACATGACCATACCTATATAGTTCCCCTTCTCACTTTCCTGCGTAATGTGGTCAAATAGGTGGATAAGGCAAGTATCAGTGGAATGAGCTGTTCTTAAGCAAGATTGTAGTTCATAAAGAGGTTTGTGCTCGAGAAGGTATCCCTCAAGTTATTTAAAAACTCATCTCTCAACAACTTTGGATAAGGAGCTGAGGAGGGGAGGGTTTGGCCGGCCGGGATGTCCTTGTCCCATCGCGCTCTAGTGACTCCTGTGGCAGGCCGGGCGCATGCACGCTGACACGGTCACCAGGTGTACGGTGTTTCCTCCGACACGTTGGTGCGGCTGGCTTCTGGTTAAGTGAGCATTGTTTTCAGAAGCGGTGTGGCTTGACGGGGTCATGTTTTGGAGGACCCGCCTCTCCCAAGTCCGTACGGGAGTTGCCGCAATGGGACAAGACTAACTTCAAATTGGATATTGTGAAAAAGGGATACAAATCATATTAAAATAATAATAATAAGTGCATTTTTTAACAAAAAAACATTTTGTAGCATTTAAAAGCTATCAAGCTTCATGGGTATTATATTGAAAGACCGAATGAGGTGTCCCTGATATAGTGAGATTGCGCTTCTTGAACATTCTCCAGAGTGAGCCCTTTAGTACAAAGATCTTTAAGAAGAAGTTGGTTCATGGTCAGCTCTTTCTTTCAATAAGCTGCAAATGCTTTTGAAGGTTAACATCCTCATGGAGAAAAGGACAACCGTTTGAGTCGTTCCTTAATTCAGTGAAGTGAAATTGCAAAATAGTTGTCTTGCTCCAAATTGAACAGCACCTTCCTCAGGAGAATGAGAAATAATCCAAGCATGGTTAAGCAATTACAAGGGCTATATTCAGACAGGGAAAGGTTCTATGGAAGAGCGCCTCATGGAACCTTGACCTTGATGGTTGTGTACAACAATTCCTACAAGCAGTTCAATGAGTCATTCTGGATCCAAGCCTTATATGAGAAACTCACAGCTGCAACTAAGCCAAACATCTCGTGGAGACGGTGTTGAGAAAATATTATTTTATCGAGAACTGTTATTATTGGAGGACGGCAGTATTTCTCCAACTTCATTCCGACTTGGTTTGTTTTCTTTTGCTCTAATTAGAGAGAGAGAGAGAGAGAGAGAGAGAATATTTACAGACTGAGGGAAAACTGCAGGCTTTTGGAGAGAGTTCATTTTGTTGTGACATTTAGGTCCAATGTGTGTGCACACAGATGTGTGAGTTTTGAAGGTACAGTGCAGCAAAAGTTTAGTGTTGAAGGGTATCTGGCCCCAGAGATAGCAGCAAGGCATCTGGAGTCCAAGTGCACGTCATTCAGAAAGGTGCTGCAGCACCCGCTGCACCCTGGCCCATCTGTAGCTAGGGAACGCAGGCAGCAGACCCAAGGACACTGCAGGACAACCTTCTCAGTCTCTCAGGGTGCGTCCCAAAAGGCACCCTATATACAGTGTCAAGAAAAAGTATGTGAACCCTTTGGAAATACCTGGATTTCTGCATAAATTGGTCATACATATAGCAAACAAGTCAAATCAGATTGTATTTGTCACATACACATAGTTAGCAGATGTTAATGTGAGTGTAGTGAAATGCTTGTGCTTCTAGTTCCGACAGTGTAGTAATAACCAACGAGTAATCTAACCTAACAATTCCACAACTACGACCTTATACACACAAGAATATGTACATACAAATATATGGATGAGTGATGGTACAGAACGGCATAGGCAAGCTGCAGTAGATGGTATAGAGTACAGTATATACATATGAGATGAGTAATGTAGGGTATGTAAACATATAAAAGTGGCATTGTTTAAAGTGGCTAGTGATACATGTATTACATAAAGATGGCAAGCTGCAGTAGATGGTATAGAGTACAGTATATACAGTGGGGCAAAAAAGTATTTAGTCAGCCACCAATTGTGCAAGTTCTCCCACTTAAAAAGATGAGAGAGGCCTGTAATTTTTATCATAGGTACACTTCAACTATGACAGACAAAATGAGGAAAAAAATCCAGAAAATCACATTGTAGGATTTTTAATGAGTTTATTTGCAAATTATGGTGGAAAATAAGTATTTGGACACCTACAAACAAGCAAGATTTCTGGGTCTCACAGACCTGTAACTTCTTCTTTAAGAGCCTCCTCTGTCCTACACTGTATTAATGGCACCTGTTTGGACTTGTTATCAGTATAAAAGACACCTGACCACTACCTCAAACAGTCACACTCCAAACTCCACTATGGCCAAGACCAAAGAGCTGTCCTTTGACAGCTCTTTGGTCTTGGCCATAGTGGAGTTTGATTGTAGACCTGCACCAGGCTGGGAAGACTGAATCTGCAATAGATAAGCAGCTTGGTTTGAAGAAATCAACTGTGGGAGCAATTATTAGGAAATGGAAGACATACAAGACCACTGATAATCTCCCTCGATCTGGGGCTCCACGCAAGATCTCACCCCGTGGGGTCAAAATGATCACAAGAACGGTGAGCAAAAATCCCAGAACCATACGGGGGGACCTAGTGAATGACCTGCAGAGAGCTGGGACTAAAGCAACAAAGCCTACCATCAGTAACACACTACGCCGCCAGGGACTCAAATCCTGCAGTGCCAGGCGTGTCCCCCTGCTTAAGCCAGTACATGTCCAGGCCCGTCTGAAGTTTGCTAGAGAGCATTTGGATGATCCAGAAGAAGATTGGGAGAATGTCATGGAGATGAAACCAAAATATAACTTTTTGGTAAAAACTCAACTCGTCGTGTTTGGAGGACAAAGAATGCTGAGTTGCATCCAAAGAACACCATACCTACTGTGAAGCATGGGGGTGGAAACATGATTCTTTGGGGCTGTTTTTCTGCAAAGGGACCAGGACGACTGATCCGTGTAAAGGAAAGAATGAATGGGGCCATGTATCGTGAGATTTTGAGTGAAAACCTCCTTCCATCAGCAAGGGCATTGAAGATGAAACGTGGCTGGGTCTTTCAGCATGACAATCATCCCAAACACACCACCCGGGCAACGAAGGAGTGGCTTCGTAAGAAGCATTTCAAGGTCCTGGAGTGGCCTAGCCATTCCGTGTTGCCCAGCAACAGCCCCAAAACATCACTGCTCTAGAGGACATCTGCATGGAGGAATGGGCCAAAATACCAGCAACAGTGTGTGAAAACCTTGTGAAGACTTACAGAAAACGTTTGACCTCTGTCATTGCCAACAAAGGGTATATAACAAAGTATTGACAAACTTTTGTTATTGATATTATTGTTATTATTCTTTAAAAATCCTACAATGTGATTTTTTTCCTCATTTTGTCTGTCATAGTTGAAGTGTACCTATGATGAAAATTACAGGCCTCTCATATTTTTAAGTGGGAGAACTTGCACAATTGGTGGCTGACTAAATACTTTTTTGCGCCACTGTACATATAATATGAGTAATGTAGGATATGTAAACATTATATTAAGTGGCATTGTTTAAAGTGGCTAGTGATACATTTTTACATCAATTAAGTGGTTGGAGTTGAGTCAGTATGTTGGCAGCAGCCACTCAATGTTAGTGGTGGCTGTTTAACAGTCTGATGGCCTTGAGATAGAAGCTGTTTTTTAGTCTCTTGGTCCCAGCTTTGATGCACCTGTACTGACCTCGCCTTCTGGATGATAGCGGGGTGAACAGGCAGTGGCTCAGAGCCATATCTGACAGACACTGCCACAGAACACACTATGTCACCTCACTACACTGGGAGAGGGGCAGCTGTTTCACCCTCGTTCTAACAGACGCAAGACTCCAGGGACTTTTAATACCTCCCCATTTGTCCTCAGAACAGCCTCAATTCGTCTGGACATGGACTCTAGAAGGCGTCGGAAGCTTCCGACAGGTATGCTGGTCTACGTTGACTCCAACACTTCCAACAGTTGTGTCAAGTTGGCTGGATGTCCTTTGGGTGGTGGACCATTCTTGATACATGTGGGAAACTGTTGAGCATGAAAAACCCAGCGGCGTCACAGTTGTTGACACAAACCGGTGCGCCTGGCACCTAGTACCATACCCCGTTCAAAGGTACTTAAATCTTGCCCATTCACCCGCTGAATGGCACACGTACACAATCCATGTCTCAATTGTCTCAAGGCTTAACAATCCTTCTTTAACCTGTCTCCTCCCCCTTCAGCTACACCGATTTGAAGTGGATTTAACAAGTGACATCAATTCGGGGATCATAGCGTTCACCTGCATGCACCTGGTCAGTCTGTCATGGAAAAGCAGGTGTTCTTAATGTTTTGTACACTCAGTGTAGTTACTGTATGGTAATGTTTTCACCCCAAAAATATATTGAAGCAGTCATTGAGGTACTTTTGGAAATTAAGCTAAGCACACAGATTGACTGGTTCATTTCCACAGGTTTTGGGCAGAGGTGTAATTGCTTCGATGTAATTAAAGCCCGTCTGTATGTTACTCCTCCCCAGCACTTTGAGTACAGACTATTGAGCATGCTGCATCACTTAATGGACACCTGAGATTGTACCTGCCAGTGCACAGGTGTTGTTCTGATGGGATGCCCCTCTGTATGTCACCGGGGATTTACTCTCCTCTACTCAGGGGCCTCGGGCAATCACATGCATCCATCATCTCCTGACTGAGAGGGAGAAAGGAGGATGGGAGGGAGGGAGGGAGGGAGTGGGAGGGAGGGAGAGAGGGTGATGAAGAGCAGGATAGGGGGGGCAAATTAAGAGACAGAGAAGGAGAGAGAGAATATAGAGAGCGAGAGACAGGGAGATTGATAGATGAGGAGAGGAAAGAGATACATACAGAGAGATATGCAAAGAGAAAAAGAGTGAGAGGGCTGGGTCTGGTGTCAGAGCATTCCTGTGTAGGTGTGAGCCACTTAGACACAGTGTGGGTGAACCAGTGGATAACTGCTGTAATCATAGCTAGCCTACTGGCATTAACAGGCACTCAACACAGCGTTTGGGTGTTCGGTACCTCTGTTAACAGGTTACGGCATGGCATTTCGGCTTTCAGACAGCGCTGCCTGTTCTCCGGTGTGAAGTGTCAGAGGCGTGTACTTATGTCATAATGAACCTTGTCGCTGGGTAGATTAGCAGACTTTTGCATTCTTGCATTGCTTTACCGCTCCCATTCCTCATAAGAAAGCAGTACGTTATTGTTTGACTGTATATGGTCATAGCCTCAGTCTGCCCTTCTTCCTGAAGTACCTTTTTGTAAATGTTTGAGTCTTTTCTCCAGTGGGGGGTGGACCACTGCTTCTTTTCTCAACGTACCCAAACATGGGCCACTGAAGGGAGCTCCAGGAGTGCTGGAGATGGGCTAGTTATCACAAGGCCAAGCAGAGCAGCCCTTGAGACTGGAGGTGAGTCCCAAATGGCACCCTATTCCCTGTATAGTGTGTTTCTTTTGACCAGGGCCCATAGTAGTGCACTATGTATGGAATGCGGAGTCATTTGGGACGCAGCCTAGGAGCCTGCGGTAACAACTGTAGACGAGTCAGTCAGTCACATCCCAGAAGAGAAGAAGTCCAGGATGCAGGGGCTTCACATCCGGCTTCACAGCGGTACCCAACCCCCCCGGCCCCAGGTTCATCAGTGCATAAACATGTGTCAGGGCCAAGGAAAATATTTGGAGAGGATGGATAAGACTCAGACATGTGTCAGGTTCGGGGGCTCCTTTGTAGAATGTCGCGTCTTGGTTCACCAGGGAGTTTCTCAGGTCAGAGACAACCCAGTAAATCACATTATCAAAACTTCTGAGGGCTTCACACCACTGTCCAGTGTCAGAGATCTGTTTACAGAAGATGTAATTGTGGTCTCGTCGAACTGGAATAAACAATGCGTAATGTGTCAAATTTCTGTCTGTGTCAAATTCTTGAAGATATTGGCACACTGCAAAACTGGTAAGTTTTTAGTTGTTTAAACCATGGCATTGTTGAATACTCTCGAGCGTGCATTATTTCCCTATAGCGTGCAGTATTTTTGCACGGTAGAATTCAATGGACCTGGTTGCCTTGGTTACACTCCTCCAGCGTGTCTCCAGCCAGCCACTGTCTCGGATCTTCAAGTGTTTTGACTATGAAAAGAAGCAGGTTAAGAGAGAGAGAGAGAGAGAGAGGAAGTTGGCCCCTTTCAGCCCCCTGCTCTAGATAGAGTTACAGTAGGCCCGAGGGTAAGTTCTCACTCTCAGTCCTCTGTAGAGAAACAGCCCAGAAAGAATCGTGAACCCATGCAGTCCTCTGCCTCGGTTGGTGAGGGAGGAGGGGGGCAATGACCCATGGAACCAGTAGCGTTTCCCTCCCCACCCAACCTCATGTGGCGAGTTCTGACAGAGGTACTGACAGAAAAACGAGGCGGCATGTTGCAAAGTGACTTGTGTAGGGACTGTACGCGATGGAGAGCACATTCATGCAACGCAGGTAGGGTGGATCTCTCTGGATCTCTCTCTCTCTCTGGAGGTTTCTCTGGAAGACAATATCCTAAACCTAATACTATGGGATGACTTTTGTGTTGGTTGGAGTCTCTCACCCTGAAACTGCTCTTTTTTATCGGTTTCAAATGAGACCTCACAAGTGATGTGATGTTTACATCTGTGTAATGGTGGTTTCTATGTCAACGTAAATGTTGGAAAATCCATTAAGTCTCGACTTTACAGGAGACAGCACAATGGAGCCCTTACAAACAAAGGTGGCAGTTTTGAAACTGCAGTAAAAGTGCGGTAACTGAAGTCGACTGTGGTATTTTGGACACAGTATTTGCTGCATAGTGCAGTCGTACTGCACTCTGGCTGGAATCTTTTTTTTTTCGTAAGGGAGAAAAGGGAAGGAACAGTTCTTTGAGGTGGGACCTCTGCTCCTTCGATGGAGAGCCAAAGCCAAACAAGGCAGACAGGAAGCTTAGCTAGGGCATCGCTGTCTGGGATCTGACTGTCAATGGGAAGTCACAGACCCCCCTCCAACAAGCCTCCCAGACACACCGACCTGGAATAAAAATGACGGCTGGAGACTCAGCTCTCCTTGCAGACCAAATGGACCTAACATCAACACAGCCCCAAGGATGTAGGCAGATAGCAGGGAACAACAGGGATTGTTTTCTTCTATATACTGTAATTATGTTCGGCATGCATCCTGACATCCCTAGAAAAAAAAGAAAGAGACTGTTAGATAACTTGTGGGGGGAAAAAAGGGTTGTAGCTCCAGGTTATTAGACGCATCTGACGAGAAAGTCGATATTGCACAGGGATACCATGCCACTGCAGGATTTCACACAGTTTTATTTCTGTTAAGTCACCTCAATACAAAAGCCATCGGACATGTCTGTAATTGGCTATAGTTGGTTTTCACACCACTTCAGAAGAGGTTGTTTTCGGTTCGTGCCGGGGATTTCATGGTCCCATATATTTCCTGGAATGCCGAGGAATCGTTTTGTCAGATCGTATTCTTCTGAGGGGGAACCACATGGTGAGATTAACCCAAGAGTTCCGGAGTTTATATTCACGTTGAGAGCTGATTACTGTCTTTAGTGGACTCCCACTGCTCTCAAAAGATGTTTGGTACTTTTATAGTACATCGGTCTATCAACTACGTAATACATAAAGGGGCCTTGTTCATGTTTACAGGGAGCACAAATGAGCTCTGTATTCCACACATGTCTGTCCTGGGCACCCTTCCTTCCTCACACAGTTTTACCGAGGGGAAGAGAGGGCGGAAAGGAAGAGAGCAGCCTCACACATTAAAAATGGTATTCTGAGAGACACTGGATGCTTCCCAAATGGCAGATTATTCCTTATGGTGAACTACTTTTGACTATAGCTCTATGGGCTAAAGCCCTGAAGGGGATATGGTGCCGTTTGGGATGCAGTCACTGTGAGATGTGCTTTGGTTCCTTAACTCCTCAATGAATTAATGTAGTGGCAACTCACTTACACATTATTGAAGGTGAGGCATTTATCCCCCCCCCCTGACTAATGGGACTTGTATTTTTTGGGGGGGGGGATCAAATGGTGCAGATAACACCCCCAATATGTTGAATATAAATCATTACGTTGTTATTCTCCCTCAGACTGAATAAATATCTTGTACCAAGAAGATAACGCACATCCCTCTGTTTGCGTAACGCATTGTGATATAAAAGGGGACTTTCGGGAATAAATGTGAGTCCAAGCTGCTGTTATAGACCTTCTATTGTATTGTTTGAGATGGCATGATATGGCTTAAAGTGGACGTACCATGTTTAAAGTTAGAGGCTGAAGATGGATATGCATTTAAAGAGCCTGGTACCCGATTTGCATAGCTGGGGGAAGTAGGGGTGCTGAAGCACACCCTGAAAAATCATTCAGAAAAAAATCTAATAAAATAAAAATTCACCAAAGTACTGCACTGGGTCTTTACTAGTATGAGTGGACCGATATAGACGCCTGTAGCAATATTTTTCTTGATCAAATAACATGGGAAACAAAGTATTAATTTACCATCCTTACAAACCAGTTAATGTAAATGTACATTACCGTATTGTACGTAGGCTAGGTCATCTAGGTTTGTACATTGAGGCATACAGTACCTTTGGAAAGTACTCAGACCTCTTGACGTTTTCCACATTTTGTTACGTTACAGCTTTTTTACCTCATCAAACTACACACAATATCCCATATGGACAAAGCAAAAACATGTTTTTAGACATTTTTGCTAATTCATTAAAAGGAAAAAATGAATGAAATATTTTATTTACATAAGTATGGGTCTCGGAGCTCTACTGACAATTCCTTTGACCTCATGGCTTGGTTTTTGCTCTGACATGCACTGTCAACTGTGGGACCTTATATAGACAGATGTGTACCTTTCCAAATCATGTCCAATCAATTGAATTTAACACAGGTGGACTTCAATCGAGTTGTAGAAACATCTCAAAAGGATGATCAATGGAAACAGGATGAACCTGAGCTCAATTTCGAATCTCATAGTAAAGGGTCTGAATATTTATGTAGATAAGGTATTTCTGTTATTTATTTAGTTTTTATAGATTTGCAAACATTTCTAAAAACCTGTTTTCGCTTTGTCATATTGGGTATTGTGTGTAGATTGCTGAGGATTTATTTATTTTGAATCCATTTTAGAATAAGGCTGTAACGTAACAAAATGTGGAAAAAGTCTAGGGGTCTGAATATTTTCCGAAGGCACTGTCAATGGTTTGTGATGATGTGGCTCAGTTGGTAGAGCATGGCTCTTGCAATGCTAGGGTTGTGGGTTTGATTGCCACGGGGGACAAGTATGAAAATGTATACACTCACTGCTGTAAGTTGCTCTGGATAAGAGCGTCAACTAAAATGGTTAAAGAGTAAGTAGACCATTTCAGTTTAGAAATAGAATAGAAATAAGTTACATTTAGGGCCTCCCGAGTGGCACAGTGGTATAAGGCACTTGTACATTGCAGTTGTAGCTGTGCCACTAGAGATTCTGGGTTCGAGTCCAGGCTCTGCCGTGACCGGGAGACCCATGTGGCAATGCACAATTGGCCCAGCGTCGTCCGGGTTAGGGTAGGGTTTGACCGGCAGGGATGTCCATGTCCCATCGTGCATTAGCGACTCCTGTGGCGTGCCGGGCACAATGCACGCTGACACGGTCGCCAGGTGCACGGTGTTTCCTCCGACACTACTGGCTTCCGGGTTAAGTGGGCATTGTGTCAAGAAGCAGTGCGGCTTGGTAGTTTCGGAGGACGCACGGCTCTCGACCTTCGCCTCTCCCGAGTCCATACGGGAGTTGCAGCGATGAGACAAGACTGACTGTAACTACCAAGTGGACACCACAAAATTGGGGGGAAAAAACAGGGGGGGTGGGGAAATGAATATTACAAGAAACTGGAAAACATATATTAAGATGTCATGGACCCCCCCGGTACTGCTGCTCATTCTGTTCACCACCTCCGGAGGTCTACGTCACCGGCCTTCACTGAACTGGATTCATTACCACCAACCCCGGGCTGTCTTGACTCATTACGTACACCTGGTTCCCATTCCCCCTGATTAGTATGTTTTATATGTGCCCTCTGTTCCCCATTGTCCTCGTCAGTTATTGTTACCATGTCCGTTGGTCCTGTGAGTACCCGTGCTGTTGTATCGGCTTCCATGCTACGTATTATTGTCCACTTGTTTTACGGGTCTCGTCCTGAGTATTATTTAGAGGTTTGCACCTCGCTCTTTTGTTTGGGTGGAGAAAATAAAAAACTCATATTACGTATTCCTGCGCCTGTCTCCTATCATTATACAGCGTGACACAAGCAAGTTTTTTTTTTATTCCACAGATGAACTGTTTTGTACAGATAATTATCAGACTCAAGTTACAAATGTTGGTAAACACTCAAATACATTTAGTAAAATGTATTTGACAAAACTAATGCACTGGGCCTTTACTAGTCCTGTATTAGCTGACCGATATAGATGACTACAGTGCGGCCATTATTTTTTTCTATATCCCCCCCCAGTCAGAAAAAAAATCGCAGCACCCTTGTCCCCAAACTATGCCGATTTGTATCAATCTAGAAGTTCTACATTCACACATCTGAGTGCATGCACATCTGTTCATCCGCAAGTAAAACATCCCCCTCAGAACAGGAAAAGACTTGTGTAACCAGAGCCGATTGGCCCTCATATAAAATTGAGAAATATGCGCGGTGTGTAAGGCTCTGACGAGCTGCTGAAAACCTGTGTCACGAAGCCAGAGTCTGGGGAACAATCACACATTCCAGTCTAGGACTGTCAGGACCCTCAGATCTCCCCTTCGTGTTTTAAGAAACAGCCCCCTTCCCCGAATGATGTGGCTGAATATCCCTGTGCCCGTAGGAGCTTCAGCTGCATGCCAATGACTCTGTAGTCCTGAATAACTCATGTGTAGGAAACATACTAAACATATCTCTCCCCGGAGTGTTATTGGCCTGCAGAAATACCTCTGAATGGGAAAACTATATGCCCTTTTTTTCTGAAAGTCTGCCTGAATAGTCCTCATTTATAAGCCCAAATGAACATGGTTGCTTAGCCGTAGGCGGCATTTGAACTCTACGAACTGGTGAATACTTCCCTGAAAGTATCGGACATTGCGATGAAGGAATGGAAGCGTTGGTCTGCTCTTAATGCTACTCTTCCGATTAGGGCTGTATAATAGCCATGGCTGCTATGGATCCTGCACATTAGTTCTTGCCATTGATGCATACTTCAATGCTATCTCCTGCCCACACAGAGCAAGTATTGACTCATTGACGAACACTCCCTCTACAGTATTTCTATGTGTTTTCGTGAAGCCATAAGGGCACTTTATAGACTGACACAGTAGAAATGCATTTATCCTGCTTTCGGGGGGAACCGTCTCCACCTGCCTTTTATTAGCACACACCGTAAACCTGTCGCTTCGGATCCTATTTATTTAGGTGAACTCTGACCTTTTTCCCACCGGTCTCCTCTGCGATCCAGCACATTAGACTGAAGGGGTTTGGGAACACAGCTGTGTGGCCAGATTGCATCCATCGCTCTCTCTAGAGTCTCCCCCCAGTGAGGTGACCCCTGACCCCTGTGAAAATCTAACATACGCATAAACAAGACTGTTAATGTTTGGCCGTGATGTATAGTTGCAATTCATCTGAGGTGGCTTTACTTCGCATGCCTCACAGTTACACTAAACTAAAATATGGCTCTTCATATTTGGTCGTCATATTTCACAAGCGTAATCTGTAGACATGACAGCAGAGTGGAATTTGGATCAAAATGCCTGTAGTAAATTGATTGAGTTGTGGGACGTCATCATAATTCACAGATATTGTTCTCTGTCAGTCTTTTATTTTCTTTATCACTCTTTCCATCTCTAATTGTGTCGTTCCATCTCTCTCAGTGTGTACGTCAAAGACCTGCCTCTGTAGTTCCAAAGTTCTCCTTGCTCCAGTAGTCATAGCATGCTACAGGCATTCCTCTTAGAGCAGTGTAAGCTTTGCCTGTCAGCAAGATTTACCACAGTAGCTCCTGTGCCCTGCTAATACCCACACATCATGCCAAACGGGCTGCACACTGCCAGACTCTAATCCAAGCATCTTATCAAACCCATCGGCACATTTCTAGCAAGAACACATCTAGACCGTGACTGGTGGCTTTGGAGTGGGGGTTTCTCGACAGCTGCTCAGGAGCGAATGGGAGTGAGAGAAAAGAAAGTGAGAACAGTCCAGAATCTCCAGAATGGAGATCTTTCATCAACAGCCTCCCCCCGCCCCTTCTGCTATGGTTTCAGGTAAATGTGTGGGCAACCGGTTGTGAGGGCTTGCATGGAGAGAAAGGCTAACTTGTAGCTTAGTTGGTAGATCATGACGCTTGCAACGCCAGGATGGTGAGTCTAGTTCCCACTGGGGCCATCCATATGAAAATGTATGCACTCACAACTGTAACTCCCTTTGGATAAAAATGCTAAATGGCATTTCTTATCTTATTTTTGAGTGGTAACATTTGTCCCCCGTCCTCCCTCAGCCCAGTGCAGCAGTGAGAGGATACCACAGCAGTAAGACGGCCATGAGCCCAGCAGGCTTCAGCTCCCAGTGGACCAGCGGTGTTCAGGAGACCTGGAGTGGCCACACCGTCTCCTACCCCCGTGCCAGCCTGCACTACCCGGCCCACCACCACCCCACGCATGCCAGCTACGGCTACTGCCTGGGACAGCCTGCAGTGAGTACTCTCGAACACATACTGTACAGCTATGCTCACTGCATTCTCCATTGCACTCCCTTTGCTCTCTCATGCCTCCCCTTCTCTCTCTCTCCACCTCTCCACACTCTCTTCCACCTTCCCTGTCTCTCTCAATCTCCTGGGGCCCTGATTTATTACTGTACATTTTACACCAAATATCTGCATGAGCCATCTCTGAAAAGACTCTTCCTGAGTCTTATCAAATCAAATCAAATCAAATTGTATTGGTCACATGGTTAGCAGATGTTAATGCGAGTGTAGCGAAATGCTTGTGCTTCAAGTCGACAGTGCAGTAATATTTAACAAGTAATCTAACAAATTCACATGACTACCTTATACACACAATGT
The DNA here is from genome assembly GCF_018296145.1 of Oncorhynchus tshawytscha. Lineage (NCBI taxonomy): Eukaryota > Metazoa > Chordata > Actinopteri > Salmoniformes > Salmonidae > Oncorhynchus > Oncorhynchus tshawytscha. The sequence goes on from NC_056459.1 coordinate 3,367,602, forward strand.
AAGGGGATGGAATAAGAATATGTACACTACCGTTCAAAAGTTTGGTGTCACTTAGGAATGTCCTTGTTTTTGACCATTAAAATAACATCAAATTTATCAGAAATACAGTGTAGACGTTGACTATTATAGCTGTAAATCTGCTGTTCCTGTACAGGGATCAACATCAGGGGAAATTTCAGAGTGGCAACTAAAAATACAATTTCGTAACATTAAACATTCTTGAAAATGCAAGTGTCTTACACCCTTCAAAAGATTAGAATCTTGGTAATCAAACTACATTTTCCAATTTAAAATAGCTATTACAGAGAACAAATCCCATGCTTTTGTTTGAGAAGAGCAATCAAGAACAGAAACATTTTCCGCCATGACAGTTTTTACACATTTACATCTGAAGGTAAAATTATGACTTACATTCTGATATCTTGCTCTTATTTCTCTTCCTGAGTATCCCATTGATCAAATGAAGTGCCGTTTTCTTTGATAAAATCCATTTTTATAGCCTAAATCTAAACATTTTGTAAACTATTTGTGCAGTGAATTCCATCTCTATCAATTTTTTACGGAGCATTCGGCGTGATTCGCCCCTGTAAACAATCGTTACATAGTCATGGTGGGTGTCAGTGCATTCCTCTGTTTGTTTGCAACACAGTCAAACACCATTGTTTTTTTTGCTGGGAGAATTGACCGAAGTGAGCTGATTTGAAGACAACGATAAATGACTACCTGACGCACCAATAATTTTAGCGAAGCTTCATTGATTGACTATAGTTCTGCCCAATGACCACTGATCTTCTTGAAATCTAGCTGGGTAGATAGCCAATGAGCTGAGGTAAACGCCAGTATGTAATGGTTTGGTGTTTGACCACAATTCCTTTGTTGTAATCGCACGCGCAGGGAACTCCATTTTCGCCTTGACGATCAGAGGGGTTGCTGTAAAGGCTTTTTACGCGCAGCTGTATTTCAGAAAGTTGTAGTTTCAATGATTTCATTGAAGATATCCTGGCGAAAACTTCATGTAAAGTGAAGTCAAACTCTAAAGTGAAAGTGAGACAGATTTTTGTTTGAGGAATCTTGGAGTGTTATCATTCAAACGAACTGAGGAGCTGTTTCTGTAAGGACAGGACGTACTTCTGGACGGGTAAGTGCTAATGCCGTTTTATGAAATATAAAAATATATATATATTATATATAAAAAAATATATGTATATATATATTTTTTTGCAATGAAATGTGTAGTTTGTTTTTGTGTGTGTGTGTGTTGGTTTGTTTGGGTGTGTGTGTGTGTGTATATATATATATATATATATATATATATATATATATATATATATATATATATATATATATATATATATATATATATATATATATATATATATATATATATATATATATATATATATACACAACAATGGCCAGAGTTGAATGGAACACCTTAGTGACTGTTCCCTCTGCTCTATACAATCAATACATATCTGTTTATTTTATGTGATGATAAAAAGCTCATACAATACAAATATGTTTTTATGTTTTCTTTCACAGTGATAGCGACTCTGACTGGGAGGCCCCGGTGCCCATCCCCCACTGAAGCGGGTTCATCCAGCCAGACTCCTGCTGTCTCCAGCTCCACACCTACCCCCGCCCGGCCATCTAGAGGTGTGAAGACAGGAACAAAGAAGCGGAGGAAGGGAAGTGAGGAATGACTGTACCTCAGTGCCAAAAGGGCAAAGCATGGAGGCGTCGTTGTGTTCTTTGTCACATGAAGTCCCCCATCACCTGCACCAGTTGTTCAGTTTGCCTCTGCTTTACAGCAGAAAGAGACTGCTATGGGACATGGCACAGGCAGCAAAAGATTGTGTAGAGGGCTTCTGAACGGTCTACCCCTGTTTTTTTTTAAATATATTTTTTCTAATATTTTTTAAAACATTTTTAGATTTTTTTTTGTGTGTTAGAATTGCTTTTTGATAAGTTGTATATATTTATTTGCAATGTTGTATATAGTTATAGGTCATTTCACCAATTCGGCCACTTGGGTACATTTGGGCAACTTGTGTGGGACACCTAGGTGACTTCATGCTAAATGTCATGTAGCTCACCCATTCCTGAAGTTATCAGTCTGAAACTTTGCACACCTACAGTTTCCCTTTTGTGTTATCCATCAAAATTATCTCCAGCATCCTATCTGACTATGTGGCTATTCTAGTACATATGAAAGATGATGCTACAACAATAAAAAACAGAAAACGTATGCTCTTTCTTTCTCTTTTCTTCCACCAGATCTACTGTGTTATATTCTCCTACATTCAATTAACATTTCCACAAACTTCAGAATGTTTGCATTCAAATTGATACCAAGAATATGCATATCCTTGCCTCTGGGGCTGAGCTACAGGCAGTTAGATTTGGGTATGTCTTCAGGCGGAAATTGAGAACAAAAGGTTGCAGCCATAACAGGTTAGGAATGTCCTTGTTTTTGAAAGAAAAACACGTTTTTTGTCCATTAAAATAACATCAAATTTATCAGAAATACAGTGTAGACGTTGACTATTATAGCTGGAAATGGCAGATTTTTTATGGAATATCTACATAGGTGTACAGAGGCCCATTATCAGCAACCATCACTCCTGTGTTCCAATGGCACGTAATGCTAGTTAATCCCTTTAATTTTAAAAGGCTAATTGATAATTAGAAAACCCTTTCTCAATGATGTAAGCACAGCTGAAAACTGTTGTTCTGATTTAAGAAGAAATAAAATTGTCCTCCTTTAGACTAGTTGAGTATCTGGAGCATCAGCATTTGTGGGTTCGATTACAGGCTCATAATGGCCAGAAACAAAGTACTTTCTTCTGAAACTCGTTAGTCTGTTCTTGTTCTGAGAAATTAACGCTTTTCCAGGCGAGAAATTGCCAAGAAACTGAAGATCTGGTACAACGCTGTGTACTACTCCCTTCACAGAACAGCGCAAACTGTCTCTAACCAGAATAGAAAGAGGAGTGGGAGGCCCCAGTGCACAACTGAGCCAGAGGAAATGTACATTAGTGTCTAGTTTGAGAAACAGATGCCTCGCAAGTCCTCAACTGGCAGATTCATTAAAGTACCAGCTAAACACCAGTCTCAACGTCAACAGTGAAGAGGTGACTCCGGGATGATGGCCTTCTAGGCAGAGTTGCAAAGAAAAAGCCATATCTCAGACTGGCCAATAAAAAGAAAAGATTTAGATGAGCAAAAGAACACAGACACCGGACAGAGGAACTCTATTAATTGAAGTGCGTTCCAGGTGATTACCTCATGAAGCTGGTCAAGAGAATGCCAAGAGTGTGCAAAAAGCTGTCATCAAGGCAAAGGGTGGCTTTGAAGAATATATTTTGATTTGTTTAACACTTTTTTGGCTACTACATGATTACATGTGTGTTATTTCATAGTTTTGAAAAACCCTTGAATGAGTAGTTGTGTCATGAAATGCAATAGATGGCCGTTATCACCCCCAGACACACCTGGCTAATTTGATGGTTCATGTGATAATCCGGCCGAAGTGGAGTCTTTTGTTTAGACATGTAGGTAGCTAACTTAACAATGAACCACTATAATCCGTACTCACACTGCTACCAATACAAACATTGTCATAGTTGTATTATGAATCTGCGGGTAGCTAAAGCTTACAAACTAGATTCAATTGTAGCTAGCTAACATTAGGCTATAACTAGCAATGCAAATGGATTCTGATTTTAATAATATTACTACACAGATCATAAATGTAACATTAGCTAGTGAGCTATCAAGCTAACATTTGCAAGCCACTGTAACTAACAGTATGCTTTAACTTGCAATAAAAACTACTTTCTGACAAAATTCAAAGGTTATATTTGAAAATGTAGCTAGACTCTTACCCGTATACATAGATGAATGCTTCCCGGCAGATGGGAACCATTTAACTTAGTTTTGTTTGTAGCTACATCTTGGGTGTGTTCGTAAATTCAATCTGGAGTGCTAGGGTGCACACTCTGGGCGTTTGTAAATTCAGAACGTTGTCAGATTGTCCATTTGTAAATTCAGAGCGTTTTGCTCTCGGAGCGTTCAGAGCTCACTCTCGCCGAGAGTTCTGACCTCACAATGGCAGTCAAGCACCCAGGCTAACGTTGGCTAGCTTGCTAGCTACTTCCAGGACAAATGAGAAACAATCTCACTCTGACCATTTTACTCGCCCTAGCAAAACTGGTTAAAACCTGTCTAGGACTAGCAGAACCCCCCCGCAACAGCCAGTGAAAGTGCAGGGCGACAAATTTAAAACAACAAAAATCTCACAATTAAAATTCCTCAAGCATACACGTATTTTACACCATTTTAAAGATAAAATTCTCGTTAATCGAGCCACAATGTCTGATTTCAAAAAGGATTACAGTGAAAGCACCACAAACGATTATGTTAGGTCACCACCAAGCCACAGAAAAACACAGCCATTTTTTTCCAGCCAAAGAGAGGAGTCACAAAAAGCAGAAATAGAGATAAAATTAATCACTAACCTTTGATGATCCTCATCAGATGACATTCATAGGACTTCATGTTACACAATACATGTATGTTTTGTTTGATAAAGTTCATATTTCTATTTTAAAAAATCGGAGTTTACATTGGCGCGTTACGTTCCGTAGTTCTAAAACATGCGGTGATATTGCAGAGAGCCACATCAGTTTTTCAAAAAAACTTTACGGAAAAAGCAAACCATGCAATAATCTGAGTACAGCCTTTAGACAACAAAGCAGCCAAAAGATACCCGCCATATTAGGTAGTCAACATTACTCAGAAATAGCATTTTAAATATTCACTTACCTTTGATGATCTTCATCAGAATGCACTCCCAGGAATCCCAGTTCCACCATAAGTGTTTTGATTTGTTCGATAATGTCCATCAGTTTTGTCCAAATATCTTCTTTTGTTAGGGCGTTTAGTAAACAAATCCAAAAGCGCGTTCATTTTTCTCAGGTTTTCGCCTGCCATATGAGTTCTGTTATACTCACAGACATCATTCAAACAGAGTGTTTTCTATCCAATACTAATAATAATATGCATATATTATCATCTGGGACAGAGTAGGAAGCAGTTCACTCTGGGCATGCTATTCATCCAAAAGTGAAAATGCTGCCCCCTATCCCAAAAAGGTTAAGGTGTTTTCATTTCATCCAGCGCGTTAGTGACTGTAGCTGTGCTACTGGCAACAATTTAATTACGCCTTTTTTGCCGACTTTTACCGAAACTGTCCATATTCAACGGGTGTTGATCATTCGTAAATTCATCAGTTATTCTGCGCTCTAGCTCAGTGTGCTAGAGAGTAGATAGCCAGAGTGAATTTACGAATGCACCCCTTGTTTGGTCAGCGTTGTGTCAAGTCCCTGCGGTTCACACTAGCCGTGCCATGTGAAACTGATCTGTTGATAGCGCCTAAATTCAGGTCATCAATGTTGTTGAGAAAAGTAGCAAAACTTTTGTAGTTCTCGATGGCTAACGTTATATCTTTCAAAAACGCTGCGGTAGAAAGACTATCAACACATACTGAACAGCTCACATTATACACAGAAGCATGCTACATGGCAAACCAGTCCAAACTCACCACCCGGCATGTCCAGCCCATCCATTATCTCAGCCAATCATGGCTAGCAGGAAGTTTCCTAGCTTTTTCCATGGCTGAACAAACTGGGCTCATAATTTAACAATTTTATTTGTATTCATGGACGGAATACAAGTTTGTTAAAGGCACATGAACGTTAATATATTGAGGATCCACGTTTCCAAATAATGGTTATCAACGCTTCTTTGAAAATATCTATCATAACTGATCTTGCCTACAAGCAATACAAGACTCTATTATTATGGTGGGAGATTATAATACAGTTTTAAATACCTCAATGGACCATAAAGGAAATCACACTAACTATCACCCTCATGCACTTAAGGAAATAACGAATATCATTGATATATTTGAACTAGTGGCTATATGTAGGCTTAAATATCCTGACCTAGTGAGATATTCAGTGCCTTCGGGAAGGATTCAGACCCATTTACTTTTTTATGTTACAGCCTTATTCGAAAATGGATTAAATCCAATTAAAATCTTAAGTAATCTACACATAACAGTAGAGGTCGACTGATTATGATTTTTTTCAACGCCGATACCGATTATTGGAGGACCAAAAAAAGACAATACCGATTAATCGGCCGATTTGTTTATTTATTTGCAATAATGACAATTACAACAATACTGAATGAACACTTATTATAACTTAATATAATACATCAATAAGAATCAATTTCGCCTCAAAGAAATAATGAAACATTTTTTATTTGGTTTAAAATAATGCAAAACAAAGTGTTGCAGAAGAACGTAAAAGTGAAATATGTGCCATGTAAGAAAGCTAACGTTTAAGTTCCTTGCTCAGAACATGATAACATATGAAAGTTGGTGGTTCCTTTGAACCTTTTGTGACTAGGGGGCAGTATTTTCATTTTTGAAAAAATTATGTTCGCGTAGTAAACGGGATATTTTGTCAGGACAAGATGCTAGAATATGCATATAATTGACAGCTTAGGATAGAAAATACTCTAAAGTTTCCAAAACTGTAAAAATATTGTCTGTGAGTATAACAGAACTGATGTTGCAGGCGAAAGCCTGAGAAAAACCAATCCGGAAGTGCCTCATGTTTTGAAAGCGCTGCGTTCCAATGCGTCCCTATTGAGCAGTGAATGGGCTATCAACCAGATTACTTTTTCTCCGTATTCCCCAAGGTGTCTACAGCATTGTGACGTAGTTTTACGCATTTATGCTGAAGAATACCTGTAAGCGGCTACATTGCGCAAGTGGTCACCTGATGCTCCCAGAGTGATTCTTGCGTAAAATACAGAGGTAGCCATTATTCCAATCGGTCCTACTGAAAAACGAATTGTCCCGGGGGAAATATTATCGAATAGATATTTGAAAAACACCTTGAGGATTGATTATAAACAACGTTTTCCATGTTTCTGTCGATATTATGGAATATTTTTCGCCGCTTTAGTGACTGCAATTTCCGGGAGATTTCTCAGCCAAACGTGAAGAACAAACGGAGCTATTTCACCTACAAAAATAATATTTTGGGAAAAAAGGAACATTGGCTATCTAACTGGGAGTCTCGTGAGTGAAGACATCCGAAGCTCATCAAAAGTAAACAATTTAATTTGATTGCTTTTCTGATTTCCGTGACCAAGTTACCTGCTGCTAGCTGGACAAAATGCTATGCTAGGCTATCGATAAACTTACACAAATGCTTGTCTAGCTTTGGCTGTAAAGCATATTTTGAAATTCTGAGATGACAGGGTGATTAACAAAAGGCTAAACTGTATCTCAATATATTTCACTTGTGATTTTCATGAATAGGAATATTTTCTAGGAATATTTATGTCCGTTGCGTTATGCTAATTAGTGTCAGTCGATGATTACGCTCCCTCATGCGGGATGGGGAGTTACTAGAGGTTCCTTTTAACATGAGACTTCAATATTCCAAGGTAAGAGGTTTTAGGTTGTAGTTAATATAGTATCTATAGGACAATTTCTCTCTATACCATTTCTATTTCATATACCTTTGACTATTGGATGTTCTTATAGGCACTTTAGTATTGCCAGTGTAACATTATAGCTTCCGTCCCTCTCCTCGCCCCTACCTGGGCTCGAACCAGGAACACATCGACAACAGCCACCCTCGAAGCATCGTTACTCATCACTCCACAAAGCCGCGGCCCATGCAGAGCAAGGTGAACAACTACTCCAAGTCTCAGAGCGAGTGACGTTTGAAACGCTATTAGCGCGCACCCCGCTAACTAGCTAGCCATTTCACATCGGTTACACCCGCCTCATCTCGGGAGTTGATATTGATAGGCTTGAAGTCATTAACAGCAGAGCTGCTAGCAAAACGCATGAAAGTGCTGTTTGAATGAATGCCTACGAGCCTGCTGGTGCCTACCATCGCTCAGTCAGACTGCTCTATCAAATAATAGACTTGATTATAACATAATAACACACAGAAATACGAGCCTTAGGTCATTAATATGGTCAAAACTATCATTTCAAAAACAAAACGTTTATTATTTCAGTGAAATACGAAACCGTTCTGTATTTTATCTAACGGTTGGCATCCCTAAGTCTAAATATTCCTGTTACATTGTACACCCTTCAATGTTATGTCATAATTACATAAAATTCTGGCAAATTAGTTTGCAACGAGCCAGGCTGCCCAAACTGTTGGATATACCCTGACTCTGCGTGCAATGAACGCAAGAGAAGTTATGCAATTTCATCTGGTTAATATTGCCTGCTTAACCTGGATTTCTTTTAGCTAAATATGCAGGTTTAAAAAATATACTTCTGTGTATTGATTTTAAGAAAGGCATGGGTGTTTATGGTTAGGTACAGTCGTGCAACGATTGTGCTTTTTTCGCAAATGCACTTTTTAAAATCATCCCCCTGCGTTGCATCGATTATATGCAACGTAGGACATGCTAGATAAACTAGTAATATCATCAACCATGTGTAGTTAAATTGTGATTATGTAGTTACCTAGTGATTGATTGATTGTTTTTATAAGATAAGTTTAATGCTAGCTAGCAACTTACCTTGGCTACTTACTGCATTCGCGTACCAGGCAGGCACCTCGTGGAGTGCAATGAGAGGCAGGTGGTTAGAGCGTTGGGCCACTAACTGAAAGGTTGCAAGATTGAATCCCGGAGCTGACAAGGTAAAAATCTGTTGTTTTGCCCCTGAACAAGGGAGTTAACCCAACGTTCCTAGGCCGTCATTGAAAATAAGAATGTGTTCTTAACTGACTTGCCTAGTTAAATAAAGGTGTTTAAAAAAAAAAAGTTTATTTTTTAAATATTTTTTATATCGGCCAAATCGGTGTCCAAATATACCGATTTCCGATTGTTGTGAAACTTGAAATCGGCCCTAATTACTTGGCCATTCCAATTAATCAGTCGACCTCTACATAATACCCCATAATGACAAAGCGAAAACAGGTTTTTAGAAATGTTTGCAATTTTAAAAATAAAACTAGAAATACCTTATTTACATACAGTGAGGGAAAAAAGTATTTGATCCTCTGCTGATTTTGTACGTTTGCACACTGACAAAGAAATTATCCATCTATAATTTTTATGGTAGGTTTATTTGAACAGTGAGGGACAGAATAACAACAAAAAATATCCAGAAAAACGCATGTCAAAAATGTTATAAATTGATTTGCATTTTAATGAGTGAAATAAGTATTTGACCCCTCTACAAAACATGACTTAGTACTTGGTGGCAAAACCCTTGTTGGCAATCACAGAGGTCAGACGTTTCTTGTAGTTGGCCACCAGGTTTGCACACATCTCAGGAGGGATTTTTTTTTTTCAAGTCATTAAGGTTTCGAGGCTGACGTTTGGCAACTCGAACCTTCAGCTCCCTCCACAAATTCTGTATGGGATTAAGGTCTGGAGACTGGCTAGGCCACTTCAGGACCTTAATGTGCTTCTTCTTGAGCCACTCCATTGTTGCCTTGGCTGTGTGTTTTGGGTCATTGTCATGCTGGAATACCCATCCACGACCCATTTTCAATGCCCTGGCTGAGGGAAGGAGATTTGACGGTTCATGGCCCCGTCCATCGTCCATGGCCCCGTCCATCGTCCCTTTGATGCAGTGAAGTTGTCCTGTCCCCTTAGCAGAAAAACACCCCCAAAGCATAATGTTTCCACCTCCATGTTTGACGGTGGGGATGGTGTTCTTGGGGTCATAGGCAGCATTCCTCCTCCTCCAAACACGGCGAGTTGAGTTGATGCCAAAGAGCTTCATTTTGGTGTCATCTGACCACAACAATTTCCCCCAGTTGTCCTCTGAATCATTCAGATGTTCATTGGCAAACTTCAGACAGGCATGTATATGTGCTTTCTTGAGCAGGGGGACCTTGCGGGCGCTGAAGGATTTCAGTCCTTCACGGCATAGTGTCTTACCAATTGTTTTCTTGGTGACTATGGTACCAGCTGTCTTGAGATCATTGACCAGATCCTCCCGTGTAGTTCTGGGCTGATTCCTCACCGTTCTCACGATCATTGCAACTCCACGAGGTGAGATCTTGCATGGAGCCCCAGGCAAAGGGAGATTGACAGTTCTTTTGTGTTTCTTCCATTTGCGAATAAATCGCACCAACTGTTGTCACCTTCTCACCGAACTGCTTGGCGATGGTCTTGTAGCCCATTCCAGCCTTGTGTAGGTCTACAATCTTGTCCCTGACATCCTTGGAGAGCTCTTTGGTCTTGGCCATGGTGGAGAGTTTGGAATCTGATTGATTGATTGCTTCTGTGGACAGGTGTCATTTATACAGGTAACAAACTGAGATTAGGAGCACTCCCTTTAAGAGTGTGCTCCTAATCTCAGCTCGTTACCTGTATAAAAGACACCTGGGAGGCAGAAATCTTTCTGATTGAGACGGGGTCAAATACTTATTTCCCTCATTAAAATGCTAATTAATTTATAACATTTTTGACGTGCGTTTTTCTGTATTTTTTTGTTATTCTGTCTCTAACTGTTCAAATAAACCTACCATTAAAATTATAGACTGATCATTTCTTTGTCAGTGGACAAAATCAGCAGGGGATCAAATACTTTTTTCCCTCACTGTAACTACCCAGACCCTTTGCTATGAGAATTGAAATTGAGCTTGGGTGCATCCTGTTTCCATTGATCATCCTTGAAATGTTTCTGCAACTTGATTGAAGTCCACCTGTGATAAATTAAATTGTTTGGACATGATTTGGAAAGGCACACACCTGTCTATATAAGGTCCCACAGTTGACAGTGCATGTCAGAGCAAAAACCAAGCTATGAAGTCGAAGGAATTGTCCGTAGAGCTCAGAGACAGGATTGTGTCGAGGCACAGATCTGGGGAAGGGTACCAAAAAATGTCTGCAGCATTGAAGGTCCCCAAGAACATAGTGGCCTCCATCATTCAACTATAACATTTTCCAACAAGATAGAACTGCCAAAGGCGGAGGTGTTGCAATCTACTGCAGAGATAACCTGCAGAGTTCTGTCTTACTATCCAGGTCTGTACCCAAACAATTCGAGGTTCTAATTTTAAAAATCCACCTTCCAGAATCAAGTTTCTCACAGTTGCCGCTTGATATTGACCACCCTCTGCCCCCAGCTGTGCCCTCTATACCATATGTGAACTGATTGCCCCCCCCCATCTATCTTCAGAGCTCGTGCTGTTACCTAAACTGGGACATGCTTAACACCCCGGCCTTCCTACAATCTAAGTTTGATGCCCTCGATCTCTCACAAAATTATCAATGAACCCACCAGGTACAACCCCAAATCCGTCAACACGGGCACCCTCATAGATATCACCCTAACCAACTTGCCCTCCAAATATACCTCTGCTGTTTTCAACTAAGATCTCAGCGATCACTGCCTCATCGGCTGCATCCGTAATGGGTCTGCGGTCAAACGATCACCCCTCATCACTATCAATCGCTCCCTAAAACACTTCAGCAAGCAGGCCTGTCTAATCGATCTGGCCCGGGTATCCTGGAAGGATATTGACCTCATTCCGTCATTAGAGGATGCTTGGTCATTCTTTAAAAGTGCCTTCCTCACCATCTTAAATCAACATGCCCCTTTCAAAAAATGTAGAGCCAGGAACAGATATAGCCCTTGGTTCTCTCCAGACCTGACTGCCCTTGACCAGCACAAAAACACCCTGTGGCATTCTGCATTAGCATCGAATAGCCCCCGTGATATGCAACTTTTCAGGTAAGTTAGGAACCAATATGCACAGGCAGTTAGGAAAGCTAAGACTAGATTTTCAAGCAGAAATTTGCACCCTGAAGCATAAACTCAAAAAAGTTGTGGGACACTGTAAAGTCAATGGAGAATAAGAGCACCTCCTCCCAGCTGCCCACTGCACTGAGGCGAGGAAACACTGTCACCACCGATAAATCCACTATAATTTAGAATTTCAATAAGCATTTTTCTACCGCTGGCCAGGCTTTCCACCTGGCTACCCCTATACTGGTCAACAGCCCTGCACTCCCCACAGCAACTCTCCCAACCCTCCCCATTTCTATTTCACCCAAATCCAGTCAGCTGATGTTCTTAAAGAGCTCAACATCTGGACCCCTACAAATCAGCTGGGCTAGAGAATCTGGACCCTCTCTTTTTAAAATTATCTGCCAAAATTGTTGCAATCCCTATTACTAGCAACCCCTATTCAACCTCTCTTTCGTATCGTCTGAGAATCGCAAAGACTGGAAAGCTGCTGCGGTCATCCCCCTCTTCAAAGGGGGAGACACTCTAGACCCAAACTGCTGCAGACCTATATCTATCCTACCCTGCCTTTCTAAGGTCTTCGAAGGCCATGTGAACAAACAGATGAACAATTATTTCGAATCCCACCGTACCTTCTCCGCTATGCAATCTGGTTTCAAAGCTGGTCATGGGTGCACCTCAGCCACGCTCAAGGTCATAAACGATATCATAACTGCCATCGATAAGAGACATTACTGTGCAGCCGTATTCATCGACCTGGCCAAGGCTTTGGACTCTGTCAATCACCACATTCTTATTGGCAGACTCAACAGCCTTGGTTTCTCAAATGATTGCCTCGCCTGGTTCACCAACTACATGACCTCTGGCAGTCTCTATGGGGGTGCCACAGGGTTCAATTCTCGGGCCGACTCTTCTCTGTATACATCAATGATGTCGCTCTTGCTGCTGGTGAGTCTCTGATCCACCTCTACGCAGACGACACCATTCCATATACTTCCGGCCCTTCTTTGGACACTGTGTTAACTAACCTCCAAACGAGCTTCAACTGCTCTTATATGCAAGTAAAACTAAATGCATGCTCTTCAACCGATCACCGCCCGTCCAGCATCACTTCTCTGGACGGTTCTGACTTAGAATATGTGGACAACTACAAATACCTAGGTGTCTGACTAGACTGTAAACTCTCCTTCCAGGCTCACATTAAGCATCTCTAATCCTAAATTAAATCTATAATCGGCTTCCTATTTCGCAACAAAACATCCTTCACTCATGCTGCCAAACATACCCTCGTAAAACTGACCATCCTACCAATCCTCGACTTCGGCAATGTCATTTATAAAATAGCCTCCAACGCTCTACTCAACAAATTGGATGCAGTCTATCACAGTGCCATCCGTTTTGTCACCAAAGCCCCATATATTACACACCACTGCGACCTGTACGCTCTCATTGGCTGGCCCTGGCTTTATACTCGTCACCAAACCCACTGGCTCCAGGTCATCTACAAGTCTCTGCTAGGTAAAGCCCCGCCTTATCTCAGTTCACTGGTCACCATAGCAGCACCCACCCGTAGCACGCGCTCCAGCAGGTATATCCCAAAGCCAATTCCTCATTTGGCCGCCTTTCCTTCCAGTTCTCTGCTGCCAATGACTGGAACAAACTTCACTGAAGCTGGAGACTCTTATTTCCCTCACTAGCTTTAAGCACCAGCTGTCAGAGCAGCTCACAGATCACTGCACCTGTAAACAGCCCATCCAACTACCTCATCTCCATACTGTATTTATTTATTTATCTTGCTCCTTTGCACCCCAGTATCTCTACTTGCACATTCATCATCTTCTGCACATCTACCATTCCAGTGTTTAATTGCTATATTGTAATTACTTCACCACCATGGCCTATTTATTTCCTTACCTCCCTTATCCTACCTCATTTGCACTCACTGTATATAGACTTTTATTTTTTTCTACTGTATTATTGACTGTATGTTTGTCTATTCCATGTGTAACTCTGTGTTGTTGTATTTGTCGAACTGCTGTGCTTTATCTTGACCAGGTCGCAGTTGTAAATGAGAACTTGTTCTCAACTAGCCTACCTGGTTAAATAAAGGTGAAATAAATAAATAAATAAAAATCTTAAATGGAAGAAATTTGGAACCACCAAGACTCTTCCTAGAGCTGACTGCCCGGGCCAAACTGAGCAATCAGGGAAGAAGGGCCTTGGTCAAGGAGGTGACCAAGAACCCGATGGTCACTCTGACAGAATTCTAGAGTTCTTCTGTGGAGATGGGAGAACCTTGCCAAAGTACAACCATCTCTGCAGCACTCCACCATTCAGGCCTTTATGGAAGAGTGTTCAGAAGGAAGCCACTCCTTATTAAAAGGCACATGACAGCCCGCTTGGAATTTGCCAAAAGGTACCTAAACACTCTCAGACCATATGAAACCAGATTTATTTTGTATAAATTTGCAATAATTTCTAAAAACTTGTTTTCGCTTTGTCATTATGGGGTATTGTGTAGATTGACGAGTGAAAAAACATATTTTAGGCATTTCTGTCACGCCCTGACCGTAGAGAGCCTTTTAATGTCTCTATTTAGTTTGGTCAGGGTGTGTTTTTGGATGGGCATTCTATGTTTCATTTTCTATGATTTGGTGTTTCTATGTTTTGGCCAGGTATGGTTCTCAATCAGGGACAGCTGTCTATCGTTGTCTCTGATTGGGAACCATACTTAGGTAGCCCTTTTTCTCTCCTTTCTTTGTGGGAAGTTGACTTTGTTTAGGGCACATAGCCTTTAGCTTCAAGGTTTGTTTTTGTAGTGTTTATTGTTTTGTTCTGCGTCGTTTTCCAAATAAAGAGAAAATCTACGCTCACCACGCTGCACCTTGGTCCTCTTCTTTTGACACCCGTGATAATTTTAGAATAAAGCTGTAACATAACAAAGTGGAAAAAGTCAAGGGGTTTAAATGCTTTCTGAATGCACTGTATATAGAGACGCACAAAACTGTAGAGATGTATAAACTTAGCACACAGCATACTTACACATGTTTCCCATTATAAATGTTAAATATATAAATGTTTCCCATATAAATGCACGTGAATGAGCATTATAACTAATGTTTTCTTTTGCAGTGACAATTGTTTTAGCCTATCATACCGTTTCTGAAATACAAAAACAATTACAAATTGCTGTGGACCTGTAAACAGGTTTGAATTCAATCATTTTTAGCATTTACTTTTTCCCGAACCTATGCTGCGCTGCCCGCAAAATCATATATATTTTTTTTAACTATATCACTTACAGTAATAGCCTACACACTTCAATCCAAAAGGTCAACTGTCTTTTCACGTGTTAAATTCTACTCTGTTATAAGCCGCGCTCCCTTTCAGATGCATTGAGCAAAAGCTTGAAATTATAATAGCCTATCCTCTTGATGCTACCCATCCCGGATCCGGGATCGTGACTACGGCTCAAGCTCATTAGCATAACGCAAAATGCGAAAAATATTCTTAGACATATTTAACCTCCACACCTACACAAGTCCAATAGCTCAAATGAAAGATAAACACCTTGTTCATCTACCCAGCAAGTCAGATTTCTAAAATGTTTTACGGCGAAAACATAGCACACATTTATATTAGACCACCACCGAAACAAAAGGCAAGCGGCGGCCATTTTGTCCCAGAAAATATAAAATTTAAAAGTAGGATTAAAAAATAAATAATTCACTAACCTTTTGAAAATCTTCATCAGATGACAGTAATATTACATGTTACACAGTACATTTTTTTTTTTTTTTCAATAATATGCCATTAATATCCATAAATCTCTGTTTACAATGACGACATTTCAAAAATGCTACTCAAAATGTCCGGAGAAATTATGATAGCTCCGACAGATAACGTCAGATAACAAGCAATAAACATGACTAAATATACATGTTCTACATATAGTTACAAAGATACACTTCTTCTTAATACAACCGCTGTGTTACATTTATTTTTAACGTTACAGAATTCGTTCACTAGTCTATGCTATGAGTCGGCGCTCAGATATTAGCAGTGTCTCCTCTATGTTTGGAGTCCACAGAAACCCAAAATAACCACATAAATATTCCCTTACCTTTGATGTTCTTCGATCAGAAGACGTAGAAGGAGTCATACTTACCCAATACATCGTTTGGTTTCAAGTTGTGCGTCTTTGTATTAGCATATGCTAACAGCTTCAGCTGAAATGCACCCAAAATAACTTCTGCTCCTTCTGGTCCCGCACTCTTGCGCATCAAACTTCAAAATTACATATTATATGTCGACTAAACTGGTCAAACTAAGTGCAGAATCGAGCAAAATGATGTTTTTATCATGTAAAACAATGATAATCGCAAACAAACGAACCGGCTTCAACTGGTGTCTATTGGAAAAGAACGTTCTCCAAATCGGCCGCGCGCAATAGAGTGCATGTATGTGAGAGTGAACCGGGCATTTTCGCCCGCCAAAGGATGAGGGAGCACGAAATTCAAACAATGAACGTGCCAATTGAAAGCAGACATCGCGCTGAACAAATACATACTGTTCCCAGATCGGTAGCTGCCTGGGAAGGGTGGGGGCGATGACGTCAAAGTTGACCCAACTTTTCTCTTGACAAGAGAGTTTGGGAGAAAGGCTGCCCTGAGAGTTCTGCTTTACATACAGACATAATTTAAACGGTTTTAGAAACTTTAGAGTGTTTTCTATTCAATAATTATTATTATATGCATATATTAGCAATTTTGGAAAAAAATATTTTCAGTTTACTATGGGCACGCACTTCCTCCAACGGGGGCAGTATTGAGCCAAAAGTTCAAGAGGTTAATTAACTAATAGGCCAATTAAATTAGAGATGTGCATGGTCATTTCTTCTATGGCTACTTCGGGAATATGAAATCATCATGGCCAGAAAAGGTGACAAATGTATTTTGCAATGGTTATGATATATGTATTATGTTTATAAATGATTTATTGTCTACTCGTGAAATGTTACATTAAAGTATTCAGACATAGGCTATAAACGTCAATGGAAAAGGTAAATCGTCTGGTTTTACCGTTAAGCTGTGTTTCGGATCAGATCGCATAGAGCAAAATACTTGAAATAGCTTTTCTATTTATTACTGTGATGTGGGTCATATTACATGAGAGATGGGAAATGAATGTTTATCTGTTTTCAAACTGACATACAGTGTGCAGTTGGCAACACATCTGGCTAATCCCACCAAAGCAATCACACATTCTGAAACCCCCCTCACCTTCCATGCTTCTCTGAGATCCCCTGTATTCACCAACATGGAGAGACCTCCCTGGAGTACTTGCGTGTGAATAGTGAAGGACTGGTTGAACATAGTTGGTGATAACCATCTGTCTCCATTTTGTTTCATTGTTGCATACCATTCTTTGATGTTACCCTGTGTTGATAAGATTCTGGTTCAATGAACCTTGGATTTAGTTCAGTATTTTAACAGTAACAACACATGCTGCTGCAAACTATGACGGCAGCTGTAGGCACCTCTACCAATGGCACTGCACTCCCCCTGACCCATTCCACTGTAATGTACATTCAATTACGACTACTTCTTCTGTTATTGTTACAATTGCTTTCACAAGGACCAGCACCACATCCACTTTAGTGACTTCAATTGCGTATAAGGAACCAAATGTTTTTGACTTTACTCACACTCAGTTGTATATAGACGAAGTGGTTGTATGAAACAATGGGGCTAAACAGACTGGGTTGGCTTAGATTGTTGACAACATGTAAACTACAGTTGAAGTCTGAAGTTTACATACACTTAGGGTGGAGTCATTAAATCTAGTTTTTCAACCACTCCACAAATATCTTCTTAAAATCTGAAGTTTACATACACTTAGGGTGGAGTCATTAAATCTAGTTTTTCAACCACTCCACACATATCTTCTTAACAAACTATTGTTTTGGCAAGTCGGTCAGGACATCTACTTTGTGCATGGCACAAGTAATTTCAGACAGATTATTTAAATTATTATTCACTGTATCACAATTCCAGTGGGTCAGAAGTTTACATACACTAAGTTGACTGTGTCTTTAAACAGCTTGGAAAATTCCTGAAAATGATGACATGACTTCAGAATCTTCTGATAAGCTAATTGACATAATTTGAGTCATTTGGAGGTGTACCTGTGGATGTATTTCAAGGTCTACCATCAAACTTAGTGCCTCTTTGCTTGACATCATGGGAAAATCAAAGGAAATCAGCCAAGACCCCAGAAAACAAATTGTAGACCTCCACAAGTCTGGTTCATCCTTGAGAGCAATTTCCAAATGCCTGAAGGTACCACGTTTACCTGTACAAACAATAGTACGCAAGTATAAACACCATGGGATCATGCTGCCGTCATACCACTCAGGAAGAAGACGCACTCTGTCTCCTAGAGATGAAGTACTTTGGTGTGAAAAGTGCAAATCAATTCCAGAACAACAGCAAAGGACCTTGTGATGATGCTGGAGGAAACAGGTACAAAAGTATCTACATTGGGGCAAAAAAGTATTTAGTCAGCCACCAATTGTGCAAGTTCTCCCACTTAAAAATATGAGAGAGGCCTGTAATTTTCATCATAGGTACACTTCAACTATGACAGACACAATGAGAAAAAAAAATGGGACCAAAGTAACAAAGCCTGCCATCAGTAACATACTACGCCGCCAGGGACTCAAATCCTGCAGTGCCAGGATTTCATATGTCATATGGTCAGATGAAACCAAAATATAACTTTTTGGTAAAAACTCAACTCGTCGTGTTTGGAGGACAAAGAATGCTGAGTTGCATCCAAAGAACACCATACCTACTGTGAAGCATGGGGGTGGAAACATCATGCTTTGGGGCTGTTTTTCTGCAAAGGGACCAGGATGACTGATCCGTGTAAAGGAAAGAATGAATGGGGCCATGTATCGTGAGATTTTGAGTGAAAACCTCCTTCCATCGGCAAGGGCATTGAAGATGAAACGTGGCTGGGTCTTTCAGCATTACAATGATCCCAAACACACCACCCGGGCAATGAAGGAGTGGCTTCGTAAGAAGCATTTCAAGGTCCTGGAGTGGCCTAGCCAGTCTCCAGATCTCAACCCCATAGAAAATCTTTGGAGGGAGTTGAAAGTCCGTGTTGCCCAGCAACAGCCCCAAAACATCACTGCTCTAGAGGAGATCTGCATGGAGGAATGGGCCAAAATACCAGCAACGGTGTGTGTGAACCTTGTGAAGACTTACAGAAAACGTTTGACCTCTGTCATTGCCAACAAAGGGTATATAACAAAGTATTGAGATAAACTTTTGTTATTGACCAAATACTTATTTTCCACCATAATTTGCAAATAAATTCATAAAAAATCCTACAATGTGATTTTCTGGATTTTTCTCTCTCATTTTGTCTGTCATAGTTGAATACTCACTATGATGAAAATTACAGGCCTCTCTCATCTTTTTAACTGGGAGAACTTACACAATTGTTGGCTGACTAAATAGTTTATTGCCCCACTGTACATCCACAATAACACGAGTCCTTTCTAGCCCTTGCTATCTGCTTGCTTGGTAATTCGGCCTGCTAACTGCTAGCTTGTTTAGCCCCGGTCTGCTAACTGCTAGCTTGTTTAGCCCCGGCCTACTAACTGTTAGCTTGTTAGCACAGGCCTGCTAACTGTCTGAATCGCCGCGTCCCCAGCCAGCCCAACCACTCACTGGACCCAAATTTACTCTCAATCTCTTTTCGATTTTTTATTTGATTATACCTTCCGGTAACCTGCCTCACCCAATGTGATACAGAATCGCTGTTATTTTTTTAATTTTTAGAACACATTCAAGAACCTCCAGAAGCTAACCAGCTAACTAGCTACAAGCTATTTAGTCATTGTTTGCAACTGCTAGCGGCTTTTACCTTTTGCACAGCCTGGATAATACTCGCCAGTCTAGCTTCCCTGTCCCATCCACCGCTGCCCCCTGGACACTGTGATCACTTGGCTACATAGCTGATGCCTGCTGGACTGTCCATTAATCACTGTACTCCATTCTGTTTGTTTATGTTTTATCTGTTGGCCGCACTCAGGCTCTGTGTGTAGTTAATCCGACCCTCTCTGCCTAGTCAACGCTATTTTACCTGCTGTTGTTGTGCTAGCTGATTAGCTGTTGTTGTCTCACCTACTGTTTTAGCTAGCTCTCCCGTTCAGCACCTGTGATTACTGTATGCCTCGCTGTATGTCTCTCTCAAATGTCAATAGGCCTTGTATACTGTTGTTCAGGTTAGTTATCATTGTTTTAGTTTACAATGGAGCCCCTAGTTCCACTCTTCATACCCCTGATACCTCCTTTGTCCCACCTCCCACACATGCAGTGACCTCACCCATTACAACCAGCATGTCCAGAGATGCAACCTCTCTTATCACCCAGTGCCTGGGCTTACCTCCGCTGTACCCGCACCCCACCATACCCCTGTCTGCGCATTATGCCCTGAATATATTCTACCATGCCCAGAAATCTGCTCCTTTTATTCTTTGTCCCCAACGCTCTAGGCGACCAGTTTTGATAGCCTTTAGCCGCACCCTCATACTACTACTCCTCTGTTCCGCGGGTGATGTGGAGGTAAACCCAGGCCCTGCATGTCCCCAGGCACCCTCATTTGTTGACTTCTGTGATCGAAAAAGCCTTGCTTTCATGCATGTCAACATCAGAAGCCTCCTCCCTAAGTTTTACTCACTGCTTTAGCACACTCTGCTAACCCTGATGGCCTTGCCGTGTCTGAATCCTGGCTCAGGAAGGCCACCAAAAATTCTGAGATTTCCATACCCAACTATAACATTTTCCGTCAAGATAGAACTGCCAAAGGGGAGGAGTTGCAGTCTACTGCAGAGATAGCCTGCAAAGTAATGTCATACATTCCAGGTCCATACCCAAACAGTTCGAACTACTAATTTTAAAAATTACTCTCTCCAGAAATAAGTCTCTCACTGTTGCCGCCTGCTACCGACCCCCCTCAGCTCCCAGCTGTGCCCTGGACACCATTTGTGAATTGATCGCCCCCCATCTAGCTTCAGAGTTTGTTCTGTTAGTTGACCTAAACTGGGATATGCTTAACACCCCGGCAGTCCTACAATCTAAGCTAGATGCCCTCAATCTCACACAAATCATCAAGGAACCCACCAGGTACAACCCTAAATCTGTAAACAAGGGCACCCTCATAGACGTCATCCTGACCAACTGGCCCTCCAAATACACCTCCGCTGTCTTCAACCAGGATCTCAGCGATCACTGCCTCATTGCCTGTATCCGTTACGGATCCGCAGTCAAACGACCACCCCTCATCACTGTCAAACGCTCCCTAAAACACTTCTGTGAGCAGGCCTTTCTAATCGACCTGGCCCGGGTATCCTGGAAGGATATTGACCTCATCCCGCCAGTTGAGGATGCCTGGTCATTCTTTAAAAGTAACTTCCTCACCATTTTAGATAAGCATGCTCCGTTCAAAAAATGCAGAACTAAGAACAGATATAGCCCTTGGTTCACTCCAGACCTGACTGCCCTCGACCAGCACAAAAACATCCTGTGGCGGACTGCAATAGCATCGAATAGTCCCCGCGATATGCAACTGTTCAGGGAAGTCAGGAACCAATACACGCAGTCAGTCAGGAAAGCAATGGCCAGCTTCTTCAGGCAGAAATTTGCATCCTGGAGCTCTAACTCCAAAACGTTCTGGGACACTGTGAAGTCCATGGAGAACAAGAGCACCTCCTCCCAGCTGCCCACTGCACTGAGGCTAGGTAACACGGTCACTACCGATAAATCCATGATTATCGAAAACTTCAACAAGCATTTCTCAACGGCTGGCCATGCCTTCCTCCTGGCTACTCCAACCTCGGCCAACAGCTCCGCCAAACCCTGCAGCTACTCGCCCAAGCCTCTCCAGGTTCTCCTTTACCCAAATCCAGATAGCAGATGTTCTGAAAGAGCTGTAAAACCTGGACCCGTACAAATCAGCTGGGCTTGACAATCTGGACCCTCTATTTCTGAAACTATCCGCCGCCATTGTCGCAACCCCTATTACCAGCCTGTTCAACCTCTCGTTCATATCGTCTGAGATCGGAAAGGAAATGGAAAGCTGCCGCAGATCGGATTGGAAAGCTGCCGCAGTCATCCCCCTCTTCAAAGGGGGAGACACCCTGGACCCAAACTGTTACAGACCTATATCCATCCTGCCCTGCCTATCTAAGATCTTCGAAAGCCAAGTCAACAAACAGGTCACTGACCATCTCGAATCCCACCGTACCTTCTCCGCTGTGCAATCTGGTTTCCGAACCGGTCACGGGTGCACCTCAGCCACGCTCAAGGTACTAAACGATATCATAACCGCCATCGATAAAAGACAGTACTGTGCAGCTGTCTTCATCGACCTTGCCAAGGCTTTCGACTCTGTCAATCACCATATTCTTATCGGCAGACTCAGTAGTCTCGGTTTTTCTGATGACAGCCTTGCCTGGTTCACCAACTACTTTGCAGACAGAGTTCAGTGTGTCAAATCGGAGGGCATGCTGTCCGGTCCTCTGGCAGTCCTATGGGGGTGCCACAGGGTTCAAATCTTGGGCCGACTCTTTTCTCTGTATATATCAATGATGTTGCTCTTGCTGCGGGCGATTCCCTGATCTACCTCTACGCAGACGACACATTCCGTATACTTCCGGCCCGTCCTTGGGCACTGTGCTATCTAACCTCCAAACGAGCTTCAATGCCATACAACACTCCTTCCGTGGCCTCCAACTGCTCTTAAACACTAGTAAAACCAAATGCATGCTTTTCAACCGTTCGCTGCCTGCACCCGCACGCCCGACTAGCATCACCACCCTGGATGGTTCCGACCTAGAATATGTGGACATCTATAAGTACCTAGGTGTCTGGCTAGACTGTAAACTCTCCTTCCAGACTCATATCAAACATCTCCCATCTAAAATCAAATCTAGAATCGGCTTTCTATTCCGCAACAAAGCCTCCTTCACTCACGCCGCCAAACTTACCCTAGTAAAACTGTATTCTACCGATCCTCGACTTCGGCGATGTCATCTACAAAATAGCTTCCAATACTCTACTCAGCAAACTGGATGCAGTTTATCACAGTGCCATCCGTTTTGTTACTAAAGCACCTTATACCACCCACCAGTGCGACCTGTATGCTCTAGTCGGCCGGCCCTCGCTACATATTCGTCGCCAGACAGACTGGCTCCAGGTCATCTACAAGTCCATGCTAGGTAAAGCTCCGCCTTATCTCAGTTCACTGGTCACGATGGCAACACCCACCCGTAGCACGCGCTCCAGCAGGTGTATCTCACTGATCATCCCTAAAGCCAACACCTCATTTGGCCTCCTTTCGTTCCAGTTCCCTGCTGCCTGTGACTGGAACGAATTGCAAAAATCGCTGAAGTTGGAGACTTTTATCTCCCTCACCAACTTCAAACATCTGCTATCTGAGCAGCTAACCGATCGCTGCAGCTGTACATAGTCTATCGGTAAATAGCCCACCCAATTTTACCTACCTCATCCCCATACTGTTTATATTTATTTACTTTTCTGCTCTTTTGCACACCAATATCTCTACCTGTACATGACCATCTGATCATTTATCACTCCAGTGTTAATCCGCAAAATTTTAATTATTCACCTATCTCCTCATGCCTTTTGCACACAATGTATATAGACTCTCTTTTTTTTCTACTGTGTTATTGACTTGTTAATTGTTTACTCCATGTGTAACTCTGTGTTGTCTGTTCACACTGCTATGCTTTATCTTGGCCAGGTCGCAGTTGCAAATGAGAACTTGTTCTCAACTAGCCTACCTGGTTAAATAAAGGTGAAATAAAAATTAAAAATAAAAATATTTAAAAAATATAGCCATAACCTGAAAGGCCACTCAGCAAGGAAGAACCCACAGCTCCAAAACCGCCCAAAAAAGACAGATTACGGTTTGCAACTACACATGGGGACAAATATAGTACCTTTTGGTACTCATGTTCCTACTCATGTTATGGGGTTGCTTTGCTGCAGGAGGGACTGGTGCACTTCACAAAATAGATGGCATCATGAGTAGGAACATTATGTGGATATATTGAAGCAATATCTCTAGACATCAGTCAGGAAGTTAAAGCTTGGTCGCAAATGGGTCTTCCAAATGGACAGTGACCCCAAGCATACTTCCAAAGATGTTGCAAAATGGCATAAGGACAACAACGTCAAGGTATTGGAGTGGCCATCACAAAGCCCTGATCTCAATCCTGTAGAAAATGTGTGGGCAGAATTTGAAAAAGAGTGTGCGAGCAAGGAGGCCTACAAACCTGACTCAGTTACACCAGCTCTGTCAGGAGGAATGGGCCAAAATTCACCCAACTCATTGTGGGAAGCTTGTGGAAGGCTACCCGAAACGTTTGACCCAAGTTAAACAATTTGGCAATGCTACCAAATACTAATTGAGTGTATGTAAACTTCTGACCCACTGGGAATGTAATGAAAGAAATAAAAGTTGAAATAAATCATTCTCTCTACTATTATTCTGACATTTCACATTCTTAAAATGAAGTTGTGATCCTAACTGACCTAAGACAGGGGATTTTTTACTAGGATTAAATGTCAGGAATAGTGAAAAATTTAGTTTAAATGTATTTGGCTAAGGTGTATGTAAACTTCCGACTTCAACTGTATTGTGGGGTGGCAGGTAGCCTAGTGGATCATTTTTGTGCCGTTGTCCGCCAACCCGTCTATAAACAATGAACATTATTTTTGTGAGTAAAATAAACAAGCAATGGTTTTGGTTACGGTTGTGGTCATGTGCTGAGTGTCATAGCTATGGTACACCATGATCCCCAGCCGTATTGGAATGTCTCCTATTGACTAGAGCAGGGGTCATTTAGCCTGGTCCCAGATCTGTTTTGCTGTCTTGCCGACAATAACCATAGAAGTTGGCAAGACAGCACAAACAGTTCTGGGACCTGGCTAGGGGTGGTGACTGTCTGTGTCTGAATCTGGTTTAGCCAACTCCTGATTCACAAACACACTGACACACCCTAGACTCTGGTCGTCATGTGAACCTCAGTGTTTGTGTAGGATGCTTGGACACACTGTTGGTGGATCTCAGGCTTCTGTGTCGGTTCCATCTGAGCCATGGATACTTCAAATGCTGCCTTGTCCTTGAACCGATTCCCACACTACGCAGACACACACTTTTACTGGGCAGTTTTTTTCTACCCCATTAGCCATAGACTGTTGAACAGTTAATTCGAATGGATACCCAGACTATTTACATTGACCCCCTTATTTTATTCTCATTTTTTTGCACTGACTCTCTTGCACAGGCTCTATGTATACTCACTGGACTCTACCCGCACACTCACACATATTACACTTGCACTCCAACACACACACACACACACACACACACTTGTATATTGATGCCAAACACACACATTTATGCATATTGACGCCACACACACACACGCTCACAGTACATTCACATTCCTTCACATATGCTGCTACTCTCTGTTTATTATCTATGTGTAGTCAATTTATCCCTACATACATGTACATATTACCTCGACTAACCCGTACCCCTGCACATTGACTTGGTACCGGTACCCATTGTATATAGCCTCGTTATTGTTATTTTATTGTGTTACTATTTTTTCTTTCGTTTATTTAGCATATTTTTCTTACTTTTTTAAAACTCTGCATTGTTGGTTAAGGGCTCATCAGTAATAATTTCACAGTAAGGTTAGGGTTAGGGTTACACCTGTTGCATTCGGCACATGTGACAAATACAGTTTAATTTGATTTGATTTTACGGGAATCCAGGCCAGATGTTTTATTGTCCCTGAAGAAAGCAATTTCTCCACCTCCATGCAACATCAACAAGACAAGTCACCGCTTTATACTCATTGGAGGTTTCGCAATGCCTAGAGCTGTTGAATTCCAGACAGATCCTAGCAAACAAAGCATGCCTCCATCCCTCCACCCTTCAAGGTTTGTGTATTTTCTCATGGCCTCTCATTTAAAACATGCATGAGGAAGAAAACTATTAGAAACAATATCCTCTCTCATACAGTATGTAGTCTATGTAGTCTCAACCACTTTCCTCATTGCCTCATATCCTACCCCCCCCCACCCAACCATTGTGTTTTTAAGCAAATGACATGCAAAGACTTCCCCAAAAAGGTTTAAGATAAACATAACCGATAGCTCTGCCTCTCTCTCTCTGTCCCCTCGGATAAATGAGGCAAGTAAATAAAAGAAAACCGAGGCGCTCAGATCCAGCCGAGATCAAACGCCTGTGCCTCCAGGCGCTTAATTACAATGGAAGCGAATACATTTCCACTTTTAATATGGGATGGAGGTCCCAGAGGAGACGTGGGATTATGACACTGCAGAACCAGAGGAAGTTGGAAGAGAGAGCGAGGAGATGTGATCTATCTGAGCGAGGACTGAGTAGATGCGTGAGTTGTGTTGAATGAAGGATGCCATTGCCAATCCCCACAGGCCTTCTGTAAGGCGCCGAGGTGCAGCAGGTAAGGCGGAGTCAGGCGAAGGACACAGAGATGAGTGATTCACGTAAATTTACTCAAAACAACAAATATTCCAAGAAGGAAAATAATCAAGCTCACAAATACGGACTAACTTACAAATGACAAACACGCACAAAACAATGGGGGAACCAGAGGGTTATATAAGGAACATATAATTATGGGAATGGAAACCAGGTGTGTACAATGAAGACAAAACAAATGGAAAATGACAAGTGGATCGGTGTCGGCGAGAAAACTGGTGACTTCAGCGGAAGTCGTGACACCTTCCATCTGTATTTCATATGTCACACGCAATCCTCTGGAGTACCATTAAACAAACACTTAACCAGTACAGGTAATGGTCACAGCAAATTGACCGGCCTTCAGGTGCTTGTGTGTAATAAAACTTGACAACCTAATGATTGCTAAAAAAGGGCACATTGTGTTATTGGGTTCTTAAGAGGCTGTCTGGGAAGGTTGCTCTAGCAGCTAGCATTTGTCCCAAATGGCACCCTATACCCTATATACACTCTTAAAAAAAAGGTGCTATCTAGAACTTTAAAGGGTTCTTCGGGTGTTCCAATAGAATAACCCTTTGAAGAACCCTTTTTGGTAGCAAGCA
Source organism: Oncorhynchus tshawytscha (assembly GCF_018296145.1). Lineage (NCBI taxonomy): Eukaryota > Metazoa > Chordata > Actinopteri > Salmoniformes > Salmonidae > Oncorhynchus > Oncorhynchus tshawytscha. The sequence continues at coordinate 3,394,641 of NC_056459.1, forward strand.
GAACCCTTTTGGTTCCAGGTATAAACCTTTTGGGTTGTATGTAGAACCCTTTCTACAGCGGGTTCTACATCGAACCCAAAAGGGTTTTCCTATGGGGACAGCCAAAGAAACGTTTTGGAATCCTTTTTTCTAAGAGTAGTGCACTAAGCGCTATGGGCCCTGGTCAAAAGTAGTGCACTATATAGGGAACAGGGTGGCATTTGGGATGCGACCCTAGAGTCTAGTTAGTGTCCTTGAGTGTAGCTGGGTTTTGCTCAATGGATTTTCTGGTCTGTAGAGAATTGATTAGAAATACAAAGATAAAGTAAAGGAAGCATTCCTTGTTCCGTCTGGTGTTCAAATGTACAAATTATCCTCCTTGTCCCCCTTGGTAATGAGTTTATAAAAACATTTATAGATGGTAATAAAACAGAGTTTACACACACAGGAAGAGGTCACAAATGTTTTTATTTCCCTTGTAACATTAATGGTGCTCTTTTAGTGACATTTCAAATCATCATAGCCGACAAAGTCCTCCTCCCCACTTCTTTTCCCCTTTTTCTTTCTTCTCCGTTATAATACCTTCACTCTATTTATTCTCTGTGTCTTTCTCCTCCTTTCATTCCTTTATTCTAAATGTGTTAATGTGACAATTCCTCAATGGTTCATTGCATTTGTGGAATTATTTATCTTCCCCTTATCGCTGTGGTTCGGAATAGTGCATATGTAATATCCCTCCTAGAAGGGTGAAAACTCTAATTACTTTTGGACAGATTATGATGGAGACATGAGGTTTTGGACCATTGGTTTTCTTTGAAAAAATATCTACATAAGGAACATATTTATTTACCTATTGGTAAAATATGTGTTTTTGATTGGACACCCTGTTGCAGGGATGATCAACCAGCGTCAGTCACGGGCTGATTTCTTTACTTGTACAGATGGTTGGGGGACTGGAACATAATTACAAATCATTTGTAGACTGCAAATTGACCACAAGAAGCCCAAAAATATATCATGTTTGACTAAAACATAATATTTTCAAACCTTGCTTACATTTGTTTAATATCACGTGTCTCTATTATGTGTGGGAATACTTGGTGTCGTGTCTTTACTATCATTAAATTGAAGACTTAGTTTTTATCGAAGATTCTCTGTAATTAGTATTACGCGATTAAACTGATTAATCATGTAACTAACTAGGAAGTCGGGGCACCAAGGAAAATATTCAGATTACAAAGTTATCATTTCCTAAAATAACTTTTCAGGTATTTTCATATCTGATCAATAGTCTTCTGATTAATGAATTATTTACTTTACCTCACGTTAGTCTCATTCCAAACGTCGTAAATGGTTGTTTATCTGCACGAACCCAGTCTTCACTATGAGTCATCCATACATCAATTGTCTTAAATCATCCATTTATTACTAACTAAGTAATTCACAGAAATGCATAAACAAAACAAACAAAGTAAATATGGTTACAAGAAATGATAGGTAGAATGTGCCCTAGTGGGCTAAACCGGCATGGCAGCTTGTTAGACAAAAGGGAAGTGGGGGTCGACTAAGAAGTCACTACAGAGTTAATAATTATAACAATTGAAATGCTAATCCTTTACACATGAACGCTCACTCATTCGGGAACAATTGCAATCAATATATATATTTACGCTCAGTGTGTCGTCTTGATCGCTGTTGAAAAGTTTGTTTATTTTGTATAATTGTCCGTCTCTCTCTCTCTGTCGTGGTTATAGTGGATAGTTCAGGGTGACATTCATTCATGTTGTTGTAGAATGGATGTTTCAGTGGTTGTCGTTCTTCGCGTTCAATGATACCGAATTCCTAGCTGCAGACTAGTAATTAATATCAAAGAGTTGTTCTTATTCTGTCTGTATCGATAGTCTAAGAGTTTAACCATGTGGTATGGTTAAACGATTCAACAATGGTCTGCAAACCTTTGTCCTCCCGTGATTGAGAGAAACATGGTCTACTGAGAATTTCTCAAAATTGGGGTTTTATTCAGGAGTTGCAGAAAAGGGGCTGTCCCAGGATGCCTGACCCTAACTGGGCTCATGGGCAGTCCTCTGATTTAGTTCAACTCAAAAGGGAATTGGAGTTTCCTTCATTAAACAGTCCAAAATCACATGACACAGTTTTACAAACAGTATCATCCTCACTCATTCATCTTATACAACAATTAGATGTAAACCTCATATCTGAGGCTATCATATAAACAGCGTTATGGTAATGTGGCCGCACCGTCTCCCATGAGCTTCCCCAAGTTGTAACAAACGGACCAGTTCGTAGCTGGATTCTTCACCGATCTTTTATACCTTCTCCTGGACTTTAACGTTGTTCGGACCTCAAGTTCTGTGAGGTGGAAGAAATTCCTTTGTTCTCTATGAAACTTCACTCTATCTCTATACTGTGTGGCCATGAGGCAGGGTCTTCCCTAGGAATTTACGACGTCACTCTGACCACAGCAGTCTGGTTGTAGAAGCAGAGAGCGGGGGATGGTGCTCGCTGTACCCAAAGAGGGCAACGTCATGACATTGGGAACATATTTCTTAAATTAAAATCACTTGGTGCTGATTTCCTGGTGTTTTTAGTCTTTTATATCCAACAATAAAACATAAAATACAGATTTTTGGAGTGGGGCTAAGCAAACTTGGGTGGCCAAATAAAACCACCCATGGCCCAAAATGTGGTGAGAACACTGTATTTTGTTTATTGTCAGAGTTGCGTAACCACCCCTCATGTAAAATCCCCCCACACACACATTTATTTACAGTTTCACCATTGCCAGATGTGTGTACTGTTCACAATGTTCAAATCAACAAAAAAAGTGTCACATGCACCGAATACAACAGGTGTTGTATACCTTACAGTAAAATTCTTGCTTACAAGCCTTGAACCAACTATGCAGTTTTAAGAAAAATACCCCCCCAAAAAAGAATTGAAGAGCAGTGTTACACGGATGGTGTGTTTTTCCTAACTGCAGGACTATGAAACTGTTTGTGACAACATGGCCCTTCCAGAGCTGCCCAGGCTGGACTGGAGAATCATGTTCATGCATCTATTTGTCCCTCTTGAACACCTTGACTGGTTAACTGGGCACAAGTGGCCTCATTGCATTAGCCCAATCTTCTCAGCTCATTATTTGTGCAGTCAAGCTTGTGCAAATTGTACCACCATTCATGGAGTGTACTATCAAATCAAATTGTATTTGTAACATGCTTCGTAAACGACACTGGGTATGAATCCCTGGGCATCTTGTTGTTATGACATGCATTACCTGAATCCTGAATTAGGCCCACAGAATTATACCTACGGAGGATCAGCTTCTATGGAGGTACTTTGAATGTCTTTGAACTTCCGAGACTTGGTTTAACTGATCATCCTTTAGATGTTTCTCTGTGGGACCTTTTTTTTACAAGGTCCCACAGTTGACAGTGCATGTCAGAGCAAAAACCAAGCCATGAGGTCGAAAGGAATTGTCTGTAGAGCTCCGAGACAGGATTGGGTTGAGGCACAGATCTGGGGAACATTTTTTTGGGTGGGGGGGCTAAGCAAACTTGGGTGGCCAAATAAAACCACCCATGGCCCGAATTCGACGAGAACACTGTATTCCGTTTATTGTGGGCTTCTGTTTAATGTCAGAGTTGCGTAACCGCCCCCTCCTGTATCCCCCTCTCCCCCCAAAAAGCTTTTTCCAGTTTCACCATTGCCAGATGTTTGTACTGTTCGCAATGTTACGAGGATGGTGTATTCACACCCCTTGACTTTTCCCAGATTCGTCTGTGTTACAGCCTGAATTAAACATGTATTCAATTGAGATTTTGTGTCCCTGGCCTACACACAATACCCAATAATATCAAAGTGTTTTGAAACATTTTTACAAATTAATACAAATTTAAAAGCTGAAGAGTCAATAAGTATTAAACACACTTATGGCAAGCCGGAATAACAAGTCACATAATTAGTTGAACAGACTCAATAATAGAGTTAAACAATAGTACCTCATCTCTGTAACCCACATATACAATTTTCTGTAAGGTCCTCAGTCCAGGATTCAACCACTAAGACCAGGGAGGTTTTCCAATGCCTCGAAAGAAGGGCACCTATTGGTAGATTGGTAAAAATAAAAAGCAGACATTGAATATCCCTTTGAGCATGGTGAAGTTATTAATTACATTTTGGATGGTGTATCAATACACCCAGTCACTACAAAAACACAAGTGTCCTTCCTAACTCAGTTTCCGGAGAGGAAGGAAACTGCTCAAGGATTTCGCCATGAGGCCAATGGTGACTTTAAAACAGTTACAGAGTTGAATGGCTGTGATAGGAGAAAATTGAGGATGGATCATCAACATTGTAGTTACTCCACAACACTAATTTGAATGAAAGAGTGAAAGAAAGGAAGCCTGTACTGAGTAAAACTATTCCAAAACATACATCCTGTTTGCAATAAGACACTAAAGCAAAACCCCAAAAAATGTTGCAAAGAGAATCTTTATGTCCTGAATACAAAAGTTTATGTTTGGGGCAAAGTATTGGATTGTTGAAAACGATGTAGATGACCTACTGAAAGACAAACAGGAGCACAAATCCTATGTTAACCTGAGTAGAGATGAGAGAATGACTCTTAAGTACTTAAAGTCAGATCCTTCGATTATCATAAATAAAATGTGACCAAGGAGGAGGAATTTGTATACAAAACAAATGGGACTATGTGAATGAATATTGCTGACAATGTCACGCCCTGGTCTTAGTATTTTGTGTTTTCTATATTTATTTGGTCAGGCCAGGGTGTGACATGGGTTTATTTTGTGTTGTGTTTATGTATGGGGGTTTTTCGTAGGTTTTGGGATTGTGGCTTAGTGGGGTGTTCTAGCAAGGTCTATGGTTGCCTGAGGCGGTTCTCAATCAGAGGCAGGTGATTCTCGTTGTCTCTGATTGGGAACCATATTTAGGCAGCCATATTCTTTGAGTGTTTCGTGGGTGATTGTTCCTGTCTCAGTGTTTTGTATTTCACCAGATAGGCTGTATAGGTTTTCACATTCCGTTTGTTGTTTTGTATTGATCGTGTTTTATTCTACATTAAACATGTATCGAATTAACCACGCTGCATTTTGGTCCGACTCTCTTTCGACGGAGGAAAACCGTAACAGACAACTACAGTATATGAAGGTGACTTCTATCACAAACTGAATTATGACCCTACACTAGAATTCCAGCATAATATCTCATCCACATGGGAAAGCTGTTTGGAATCAGAACAAATCACTAAAAAAGAATGTGAATATTTATGTGTAAAATTTCCTAAGATACCAACATTGTATACAGTCGCTAAATTACACAAACAAGTGTCTCCTCCCCCAGGTAGACCCATTGTAGCAGTAATTGACTCTGTGACATCCAACATTTCTACGTTTGTGGATGATCACGTTGAATCGATGTTTGAGAATATCCCATCATATGTCAGACACTAGTCACATGATCTCATTGATAGAGGGCTTAGGAAGGATACCAGAGGGCACCCTGCTCCCACACACTGGAGGCGCTTGCAGGCACTGCTACACTTCCACCAGCAGAGAGAGACTACCCTTGTTCCATCCTGTGATTGCGTCTTACAACTTACTGAATTGGTATTATCCCATAACTATTTTGTCTTCGAGTCAGACTTTCTCCTTCAAATTCGGAGTATAGCCACGGGCTCCCCCTTTGCCCCCAACTATGCAAACCTGTATGTGAGACAATTGGAGGAAGCACTCCTTTACAAAACAGAGTCGCTTTCTAAAAATCCTCCTATGGAAGAGATACATAGATGATGCCTTTGTGTTCTGGGAACGAAGTCAGCAGGAAACTAAATTAATTCCAAACTCTACTAAACGAGAGCTCTGAATACCTCAAATTCACCATGCAGACTGATGAGAGAAAAATAAGACTACCTGGATGTATGGATTATCAAAGAGAATGATGCATTACACACAGACTTATACACAAAGCCCACAGACGACAATACCTTGCTATGTGCGGATAGTTTGCATCCCCTTCCCCTCTATAATGGTCTACCATATAGCCAGTTATGCAGGGTTAAACAAATCTGTGGCCACCAGACAGATGTTGATAGCAATGCTAAAAAATGACAGATGCATTCAAAATGAGAGGCTTCAAGGACAAAACTCTTGACGCTGCAATGATGAAAATATCTCAACAACCAAGAGAGGAATTACTAAAAACTCAAACAAAGAAGAAAAACAACGCAACCATCTTTTGCACCAAGTACACCAACTGTTTGGTGAAAATGAAAGCAATCCTGAAATAGCACTGGCATGTTCTGCAATCAGACAAATACATCGCACACCTCTTCAAGGAACCCCCACTGGTGGTCTATAAGCGTGGTCGCAATATTGGAGATAGCTTGGTGAGATCTGACCTGCCCCCCGAGCCCACTCAGACACTCTTGACACCCATTCAAGACCACTCAGACACTCTTGACACCCAACTACAAATGTAGCTCATGCGCATAGTGCAATAGCACTATAAAAACATCCTTCTCCAGACACCCACATACAGGTTGAAAAATCCCTGTTAGTGGTATCATCTCATGCAAGACCAAGGAAGCAATCTATCTCATCACCTGTTCATGTGGAAAAGCCTACATAGGACAAATGAAAAGACAACTAAAACAACGCATAGCTGAACACCGCAGCTCAATCAGGTGTAAGAACATTGACTATCTAGCAGCAGCTCACTTCGTTGAAGCTAACCATCCTATCTCCTACCTCAAATACACAGGCATTGAGCATGTTTCTCTACCAAGGAGAGGAGGTAACATGGAGATCCTACTTCTACAAAGGGAGGCTTACTGGATATATTACCTAAAAACATAAATATATATATGTGAAATGGAATTAAACAATAATATATGCTGACGCTAATAATAGAATAATCAATTATGTTTCCATATGATAACAATAGCCTTATATATTTCATATGCCAAAAACTATTGTTTTTGAACAGTTTCACTCAAGTAATTCTAATTAACTTAATAATTATGACACCCCCCTCACTATTGTTTGTCTACATAACCTGGTTCAGGCATTCATGATATTACCCTGAAGGAGGCACAGTGATGCCGAAACGTTGGTGATTTACCAAACAAATTACTGGGAGCTAATATATAGAGTTTTCATAGCTTATAGGTTATTCTCCGTCAGACAGCACCTCTACATAAAATCATTATCTCTGGGTGTGCACCAGCTCATGTTTTTTATGCAAATCCAACACAACACATCACTGAGTACCACGCTTCATATTTTCAATCATGGTGGTGGCTGCATCATGTTATGGGTATGCTTGTCACCAGCAAGGACTAGGGAGTTTTATGGGTTAAAAAGAAATGGAATACAGCTAAGCACAGGCAAAATCCTAGAGATTTTAACATTGGTTAACATTTCAACAGGACAATGTAGTAAAACACAAGGTTGAATATACACTGGAGTTGCTTACGAAGACAACATTGAATGTTCCTGAGTGGCCTAGCTACAATTTTTTGTTTAAATCGGCTTCAAAATATATGGCAAGACTTGAAAACGTCTGTCTAGCAATGATCAACAACCAAAACATTTTTAAATAATGTGCAAATATTGAACAATCCAGGTGTGCAAAGCTCTTAGAGACCTACTCAGGAAGACTCACAGCTTTAATCGCTGCCAATGGTGATCTAACATACAGTACTGGTCCAAGTTTGGACACACCTACTCATTCAACAATTTTTTACATTTTTTAAACTAATTTCTACAGTGTAGAATAATAGTGAAGACATCAAAACTATGAAATAACACACAAGGTGTGCCTTGTTAAAAGTTAATTTGTGGAATATCTTTCCTTCTTAATGCATTTGAGCCAATCAGTTGTGTTTTGACAAGGTATGAGTGGTATACAGAAGATAGCCCTATTTGGTAAAACAGCTCAAATAACTAAAGGTAAACGACAGTCCCTAATTAGTTTAATACATGAAGGTCAGTCAATCCGGAAAATTTCAAGAACTTGGAAAGTGTCTTCAAGTGCAGTCTCAAAAACCATGAAGCGCTATGATGAAACTGGATCTCATGAGGACTGCCACAGGAAAGGAAGAGTTACCTCTGCTGCAGAGGATAAGCTCATTAGAGTTACCAGGCTCAGAAATCGCAGCCCAAATAAATGCTTTACGGAGTTCAAGTAACAGACACATCTCAAAATCAGGAGAGGAGACAGCGTGATTCAGGCCTTCATGGTCGAATTGCTGCAAAGAAACCACTACTAAAGGACACCAATAATAAGAAGAGACGGGCTTGGGCCAAGAAACACGAGCAATGGACATTAGACCGGTGGGAATCTTTTCTTTGGTCTGATGAGTCCAAATTTCAGATATTTGGTTCCAACCGCAGTGCCTTTGTGAGACGCAGAGTAGGTGAACGGATGATCTCTGCAAGTGTGGTTCCCACTGTGAAGCATGGAGGAGGAGGTGTGGGGGTGCTTTGCTGGTGACACTGTCAGTGATTTATTTAGAATTCAAGGTACACTTAACGAGCTTGGCAATCACAGCATTCTGCCATCCCATCTGGTTTGCGCTTAGTGGGACTATCATTTGTTTTTCAACAGGACAATGACCCAACACACCTCCAGGCTGTGCAAGGGCTATTTGACCAAGAGTGATGGAGTGCTGCATCAGATGACCTGGCTTCCACAATCACCCGACCTCAACCCAATTGAGATGGTTTGGGATGATTTGGACCGCAGGAAAAGCATCCAACAAGTGCTCAACATATGTGGGAACTCCTTCAAGACTGTTGGAAAAGCATTCCAAGTGAATCTGGTTGAGAGAATGCCAAGAGTGTGCAAAGCTGTCATCAAGGCAAAGGGTGGTTACTTTGAAAAATCTAAAATACATTTTGATTTGTTTAACACTGTTTTGGTTACTACATGATTCCATATGTGTTATTTAATAGTTTTAATGTCTTCACTATTATTGTACAATATAGAAGGTTTGTATAGAACTTTGTCCAAACTTTTGACTGGTACTGTATGTGATGAATCAAAAGTCTGTCATGCAGTAGCAGAGAGAACAGTCAATGACTTGGGTGGTTGGAGTCTTTGACAATTTTGAGGCTTTCTTCTGACACCATCTGGTATAGAGGTCCTGGATGGCAGGGAGCTCGGCCCCAGTGGTGTACTGGGCCATACGCACTACCATCTGTAGTGTCTTGCGGTCGGATGCCAAGCAGTTGCGATCCCAAGCCAGTCAAGATGCTTTCAATGGTGCAGCTGTAGACATGTTTGAGAATCTGAGGGCCCATGCCAAATCTTTTCAGCCTCCTGATGGGGAAGAGGCGTGTCGTGCCTTCTTCACAACTGTGTTGGTGTGTGTGGGCCATGTTAATTCCTTAGTGATGTGGACACAGAGGAACATGAAGATCTCGACTCGCTCCACTACAGCGCTGTCGATGTGGAGGCTCGGCCCTCCGTTTCCTGTAGTCTACGATCAGCTTCTTTCTCTTGCTGGCGTTGAAGGGTAGGTTGTTGTCCTGGCACTACACTGCCGACGATGATGAGACATAGGATGTCTCATCATCGTCGGTGGTCAGGCCGACCACCGTTGTGTCGTCAGCAAACTTAATGATGGTGTTAGAGTTGTGTGTGGCCACACATTTGTGGGTGAACAGGGAGTACAGGAGGGTCTAAACATGCACCCCTGAGGATCAGTGTTGCGGATTTGTTGTTGCCTACCCTTAACACCCGGGGACGGCCCGTCAGGAAGTCCAGTTTCCATTTGCAGAAGGAGGTGTTCAGTCCCAGGCTCCTGAGCTTAGTGATGAGCTTGGAGGGCACTTTGGTGTTGAACCCTGAGCTGTAGTCAATGAACAGCATTCTCACATAGGTGTTCCTTTTGTCCAGGTAGGAGAGGGCAGTGTGGAGTGCAATAGAGGCTGTGTCATCTGTGGATGTGTTGGGATGATATGGAGCTGGTCCAGGTTGTCTGGAATGATGGCGTTGATGTGAGCCATAACCAGTCTTTCAAAGCATTTCATGGCTACAGATGTGAGTGCTACAGGGTGATAGTCATCGGAAGTCATAGCAGAATTTTTTATAAACGTACGGATTAGTTTCTCGCTCCTTGAAAGTGGCAGCTCTAGCCTTTAGCTCATTGTGGATGTTGCCTGTAATCCATGGCTTCTGTTTGGGATATGTGCGTACATTTACTATGGGGACGACGTAGTCGATTCACTTATTAATGAAGAGGGTGACTAATGATTGAAACTCCTCAATGTTATTGGATGAATCCCGGAACATATTCCAGAGTGTGCTAGCGAAACAGTCATGTAGTTTAGCATTTGCTTCAATGGACCACTTCCGGATTGAGCGAATCTGGTACCGTATTGGTATTTCCGGTTTGAGATTTTCTTTGTAAGCAGGATTCAGGAAGATAGAGTTATGGTAAGATTTGCCAAAGGGAGTGCAAGGGAGAGGCTTTTATGCATTTCTCTGTGTGGAGTAAATGCAATTAGTTGCACAGTTGACATGCTGGTAAAAAAACAAATATACACACCCCTCCACCTCTTAACCGAGGCTGCCGACCAGTCTTGACGTTGTTTTGAAAAGCCAGCGAGGGCCTCCCCGGTGGCGCAGTGGTCTAGGGCACTGCATCGCAGTGCTAGCTTTGCCACCAGAGACTCTGGGTTCGCGCCCAGGCTCTGTCCCAGCCGGCCACGACCGGGAGGTCCGTGGGGCGACGCACTATTGGCCTAGAATCGTCCGGGTTAGGGAGGGTTTGGCCAATAGGGATATCCTTGTCTCATCGCGCATTAGGGACTCCTGTGGCGGGCCGGGCGCAGTGCTCGCTAACCAGGTCGCCAGGTGCACGGTGTTTCCTTCGACACATTGGTGCGGCTGGCTTCCGGGTTGGATGCGCACTGTGTTATGAAGCAGTGCTGCTTGGTTGCGTTGTGTTTCGGAGGACGCATGGCTTTCGACCTTCGTCTCTCCCAAGCCCTTACGGGAGTTGCAGCGACGAGACAAGTTAATAACTACTAACAACAATTGGATACCACAAAATAAAATACAGTGCCTTGCGAAATTCGGCCCCCTTGAACTTTGCGACTTTTTGCCACATTTCAGGCTTCAAACATAAAGATATAAAACTGTATTTTTTTGTGAAGAATCAACAAGTGGGACACAATCATGAAGTGGAACGACATTTATTGGATAATTCAAACTTTTTTAACAAATCAAAAACTGAAAAATTGGGCGTGCAAAATGATTCAGCCCCCTAAAGTTAATACTTTGTAGCGCCACCTTTTGCTGCGATTACAGCTGTAAGTCGCTTGGGGTATGTCTCTATCAGTTTTGCACATCGAGAGACTGACATTTTTTCCCATTCATCCTTGCAAAACAGCTCGAGCTCAGTGAAGTTGGATGGAGAGCATTTGTGAACAGCAGTTTTCAGTTCTTTCCACAGATTCTCGATTGGATTCAGGTCTGGACTTTGACTTGGCCATACCTGGATATGTTTATTTTTGAACCATTCCATTGTAGATTTTGCTTTATGTTTTGGATCATTGTCTTGTTGGAAGACAAATCTCCGTCCCAGTCTCAGGTCTTTTGCAGACTCCATCAGGTTTTCTTCCAGAATGGTCCTGTATTTGGCTCCATCCATCTTCCCATCAATTTTAACCATCTTCCCTGTCCCTGCTGAAGAAAAGCAGGCCCAAACCATGATGCTGCCACCACCATGTTTGACAGTGGGGATGGTGTATTCAGGGTGATGAGCTGTGGTGCTTTTACGCCAAACATAACGTTTTGCATTGTTGCCAAAAAGTTCAATTTTGGTTTCATCTGACCAGAGCACCTTCTTCCACATGTTTGGTGTGTCTCCCAGGTGGCTTGTGGCAAACTTTAAACAACACTTTTTATGGATATCTTTAAGAAATGGCTTTCTTCTTGCCACTCTTCCATAAAGGCCAGATTTGTGCAATATACGACTGATTGTTGTCCTATGGACAGAGTCTCCCACCTCAGCTGTAGATCTCTGCAGTTCATCCAGAGTGATCATGGGCCTCTTGGCTGCATCTCTGATCAGTCTTCTCCTTGTATGAGCTGAAAGTTTAGAGGGACGGCCAGGTCTTGGTAGATTTGCAGTGGTCTGATACTCCTTCCATTTCAATATTATCTCTTGCACAGTGCTCCTTGGGATATCTTTTTGTATCCAAATCTGGCTTTAAACTTCTTCACAACAGTATCTCGGACCTGCCTGGTGTGTTCCTTGTTCTTCATGATGCTCTCTGCGCTTTTAACGGACCTCTGAGACTATCACAGTGCAGGTGCATTTATACGGAGACTTGATTACACACAGGTGGATTGTATTTATCATCATTAGTCATTTAGGTCAACATTGGATCATTCAGAGATCCTCACTGAACTTCTGGAGAGAGTTTGCTGCACTGAAAGTAAAGGGGCTGAATAATTTTGCACGCCCAATTTTTCAGTTTTTGATTTGTTAAAAAAGTTTGAAATATCCAATAAATGTCGTTCCACTTCATGATTGTGTCCCACTTGTTGTTGATTCTTCACAAAAAAATACAGTTTTATGTCTTTATGTTTGAAGCCTGAAATGTGGCAAAAGGTCGCAAAGTTCAAGGGGGCCGAATACTTTCGCAAGGCACTGTATACATATACATATATATATATATATATATAATAAAAAAAGAAAAGCAAGCGGGATGTATATTATGTCCTTGTTCAGCCACAACTCTGTGAAACATATAATATTAAATTTCTACAGGTCCCGTTGATAAGATTGTCCAGTTTGTTCTAGTGACTGTACTTTCACCAACAGAAAGGAGGGAAGAGACGGTATATTTGCATGCCAACATAGTCTAGTCAGGATCCCTGCCTCTTTTGCGCCTTGGCTTCCTCTTTCGAGTCCCGGGGATCAGGGCCTGGTCAGGAGTAAGCGGAACATTCAGAGCTGCCGACTCGTTGAAGTAGTAATCGGAATCCAAATCGAGGTTAGTGATCGCTGTTCTGATCTCCAGAAGCTGTTTCCGGTCATAGGAAATTATGTCTGAGAACATTATGTACAAAAACAAATGTCAGCGTAAAAAAACACAGACTATTGTTTGAACGGCTTGCTATCCACTGCAGCGCCATCTTAGATTAAAGATTTGTGTGTGAGTGTGACTGCGTGTGAGTACTGTGTGTGTGTTTGTAACTAAAAGCCCTCCACTGATTACTGGACCAGAAGCCAAAGGTCTGCTGTGACAGGATGTGTGTACGGGAGACTTCGTTGAATGTGGGCTTTCAGGCCTATTCACATTGTGTCAACACATAGGCTACTGTAGCAGAGCTCATCTCTCTTCATACAGTGTGCACACACACGCGCACATGCTCTAACGCTTCTCTCAGAGAACAAAAGGCCAGTGCCTGGGGAATTGTGTGCTAAGCTGTTTTAAACCTTGAATACACTACAAGGAAAATCCCCAGCAACAGAAGAATGATCAAATTAAGATCCTATATCTGTATGTTATGCTAGTGGAATTTCAATCATACAAGGCATACTGTAGATTACAACAGACATTCTTTTATTTAATGAAAACATTTTAGTTTTTATCTTTCTTTCATCTGAGGACATGCACATCCCTCTGAACCTTTCCATTAAATCTCGTGGTCCGTTGGAGCACACACTCGAGTTGTTATTTCATTACACTTGCCAAGCACACCAGCCAATCATGCTGTCGATACAAACCCGCTTGTCTGAATTCTTGGCACATCCACGATTCGGGATGTCAGAGAGATGAGAGAGAAAAAGGGGAGCGAGAAAGCATCATTATGTGGTATGCTGTAAGTATCTAATTCCCCTAGTTGTCCTGCGATGGCCCCGTCTCACACAGGATAATTGACCTCTGGGTGGTCAGAAAATAGCTCAGCCCAAACCAGATGTAGTTAATAGCACAGAGGCCGAAGGTCACATAAGTCACGATGATCAGCCTTAGGTATGGCTTTGCGCTCGGCCGCATCCCAACGTGCTTCATCAGTCACTTCTGTGAGGCCTCTTGGTCTTTGGCACATCCCTCAGTGTTGTGATTATCTAAATGACCCATTACTCAACAAACAGTCGTTTACAAAGCCTGACAGATTTAGCTGAATGAATGACCTGCCTGCCTCTGGTGTGGGCAGTGTGTCTGTGGGCCGGGCCGGGCCACCTGCCTGCCCGCCCTGCTCCAGCCAAGCCCAGACCATCTGTGAATCGCCCAGCAGGGAGAGACCAGAGTGGACTCCTGAGGGGGCAGAGGGAATGAGAGGAGGAGGGAAGGCAGAGAGAGAGAAAATGTGCAGGCTGAGGGGAAAATGCAGGCTTTCTGTAGAGTCCATTTTGTTATGACGTTTAGGACCAATGTGTGTGAAGGTACAGTACAGTGCAGCAAAAGTTTGGGTTAAAGGATATCTGGCCCCAGAAATAGCAGCAAGGCATCTGGAGTGCACGTCATTCAGAGAGGGAGAGAGAGAGACCAGGCGTGTGGGAGTCAGAGATTGAGGCAGGGTTAGTAATTCAATTTTCAAGACTTACAGTAGCTTACATTTCATGTGACTGTGTTTTATCAGTTATTCTGAATGGTGCCTGTTGTTCCCCCAACATGTTGCTATGATTCATCGTCGCCAAGAGTGGACTTTGTCACAGTAATTAATGTAGCTCTCAGGACAGCCTTTGAAATTAGTCTTGTCTTCAAGGCCCAATTAAAAGGAAATTGTTAAACATATTTTGGGTCAAGTTTCCAAACCTGTAGCCATTCAGGAAATATTTCCATGCATGACTGTGTCATTTGAGATTTTTTTTTGCAATTGAGATAATACATGTTTTTCTTTTCACTGAGGCCTCATTCATTTGATAGCTTGTTTAGTAGTCTTCAGGTCGACTACTTTACCCATTTTTGCACGTCCTGAATGTCCCTCATCTCTCTACTTGTTGACCACTGTAGCAGCAACAGCAGCTCTGTCCTCATAAAGTGAGGCAATGGCCTTTGTCATGGGCGCAGGATGGTTCTAATGGGCCCCCTCCTTAGACAGACAGCAACACTCAGAGAAGCAGGTTCTGAACAATTAACCGTGAGCTGTGGGCTTAGCGCCCGACTCCATTGTAAGCGATCTAAACCCGTTAGACTGTGACAGACCATTAACAGGCTGCCAAGGCTTCTTTAAATTGCCTTAACAGTTTACATTGAGTTAGAGTGACTGTGTGTGTGTGTGTGTGTGTGTCCATGGAGGGATGTTTGGGGTGACTGTGTAGGCAGTGTGTGTGTCTGTATTTATGTTTTGGTTAGTGTGCATGCGTGCGTGTGCTCGAGCATGTGTGCTTTGCACACAGGTGTGTGTGTTATCGGACCTCTTCGCCCATCCCATCCTCACGTTAACACAGAGTTTTCTGCACCGTTGAGTTGCTGAATTATTACTGCCTACATTGTTATTGAGTAATTACCGGATAATGGCCAATTTCAGTGTTTTTAGGGAAATCTATCTAGCCATTAAAATTACAGAGGTGCACTCTCACACATCCCTCAGTAAATACTGTAGATTGTTAGTGGAAATAGACACACTAGTATTATAATGCAATGGTGTGTGAAATGGATGTGTTTTCAATTTACTACTAGGAATTTGTCTTTTGAACGATTTTGATTGTTTGCATTTGTACTTAATCGTTTCCATTATGTTACCCTTACCTTGATTGTATCCATGCTTTATCAACTGGTGTATTTAAACGATAACAAGTATTAATCTGTGTTTGATAAGCACGTGTTATAAAACCGCAATCCAGGCAATTGTCTCCAACCTGAATGAACAGTTTATATAGCCCCATCAACCGCTGTGTAGACTTTGCTATTTAAACTGCAGCTACGATGTGCGTTATAACTCAATTGATTAAATTTAGCTTGTTTCACAATATGAGTTGTCCCAGCTCTCTATATGACAACCAACTTATAGTGCAGTACTGGCTATAGTTGACACATCTAAAGTGATGTTTGGTGGATATTCCACCTTAAAACCTTATGACAACAGCCAGTGAAAGTGCAGGGCGCCAAATTCAAAACAACAGAAATGTCACAATTAAAATTCCTCAAACATACATGTATCTTATACCGTTTTAAAGGTAATCTTGTTGTTAAGCCCACCACAGTGTCAGATTTCAAATAGGCTTTACGGCGAAAGCACCACAAACGCTTATGTTAGTTCACCACCAACTCACAGAAAAACTCAGCCATTTTTCCAGCCAAAGAGAGGAGTCACAAAAAGCACAAATAGAGATCAAATTAATCACTAACCTTTGATGATCTTCATCAGATGACACTCATATGACTTCATGTTACACAATACATGTATGTTCATATTTATATTTAAAAATCTCACTATACATTGGCATGTTACGTTCACTAGTTCCAAAAACATCTGGTCATATTGCAGAGAGCCACATCATTTTACATAAATACTCATTATAAATGTAGATAAATACAATTGTTAGACATGGAAATATAGATATACCTCTCCTTAATGCAACCGCTGTGTCAGATTTAATCTGAGACGGCTCTCAGGAAAATAATAAATTATCCGCCATGTTGGAGTCAACAGAAATCAGAAATAACATTATAAATATTCCCTTACCTTTGATGATCTTCATCTCCCAGGAATCCTAGTTCCACAATAAATGTTTGTTTTGTCCGATAATGTCCATTATTTATGTCTAAGTAGCAACTTTTGTTAGCGCGTTTAGTATACATACGCTTAATTTCCTATTGTATAAGACCTGGCTATGCAAATTCCTCACTGCAGTGTCCCACCAATCTTCATTTAACGGTCACCCATGTTGATATTAAATGTTTAACACAATGGTGTATGTTTGGTGAACAAGCAACAGGATTAAGTTAGGGTGATAGTGGAATCTTTGGGCAAATTAATTAGCATCTTGTGTTGTTACTATTATGTGAGGCCTCAGCTTTACAGGGTAGTCGTGTCACTTAGGCTGTTTACACAGGCAGCCCAAATCTGATCTTTTTCCAATAACTTCTTTTGACCAATCAGATCAGATCTTTTGCCCATAATTGGGCAAAATACCAGAATTGGACTGCCTGTGTAAACGCAGCCATATTGTGATATGTAATGGAGGATTCGAAGACACCTTGTCTGTGAAATCATTGTTCAGCGGATCTTGTTGCACCTGTTTCTGTACATCTCTGTAATTAATCTGTGACTAGGCGGAGCAGGGAACGTAACTCATCTCGTAGCAAGGGTTGTAAATGATACTCCTCAATTCATGACAGTTCAGTTTGATCATGTCTGGTTCTAGACACACACTCTAGACACACACACACACACACACGGGAGCGGGAACACACGCACACATGCAGATGCGTTTTCATATGAGAATTGAAGCTGCCTGGAGCTTTAGTATCAACTTTAATACACCCAAAACATCTGTAAAACATTACCCCTGATTATTTGCTCCTCCAGCAAATATCCTACTATATGAGCATAAAAGTGATGTTTGTACATGAACCTTATGTAAATGAAAGAGCTGGTGAAGTCTCCTCTCTAATGAAGGTGTGAGGCCCCCGACGCACACATGGGATCAGGAACACACACGCACACACACGCACACACACGCACGCACACATACACACACACACACACACGCACGCACACACACGCACACACACACACACACACACACACACACACACACACACACACACACACACACACACACACACACACACACACACACACACACACACACACACACACACACACACACACACACACACACAGCTCGCATGCTCAGTTTGAATGTTCACATCTGCAGTACCCAGTTGTTCTACTGTGTTCAGGGCTTCCAGGTGCATCGTTCTGGGCCTGGTCTGTTCTGGTCTGGTCGGTGGGTGGTTTCTCTCTCTTCATGGACTGTCTGACTGCTACAGACAGCCTAGAGTGAGGGAAGCAGAGCAGACCTTAAGAAACACACCTTGTTACTGTAAGTAATGACCAGGTCTTTAGCCATCTCTCCCCAGAGCCATATCTGACGTCTTTTCACTGGGGAAGCGGAGGTCAATGTAATGAAATGTACTTTAGCTGGAGCTGGATCGTTTTCTTTACTCTAGAAATGAGCTGAATGGTTGCAGGAATTTCTTTTGAACAATTCTCCACCTTATTTTTGGACATTCCCCAATGTGTTGTTCTGGCACCAGGGAAACACTTCTTGAACTAGCCTTGTTGTAGGAAAAGAGCTCGATGGTTCACTTCCATGTTGGCCCACCACCATCACTGTACTCCTGACACGTTAATGAACCTTTGGTTACCTCTGTGAAATATCAAGCTGTTCAATGGAGCCAGTGCCAACGTGTATAACATTTGTACAACCAAACCAAGTCCTAGGCTTACTACCAAGACACACAGTCTTCACATATGGAATTATGGAAACGTCTCAACCACTCTGCAGTCTCCAGCAGATCCAGTCTGATGCAGACCTGGGTTCAAATTCTATTTGACGTCTTTCAAAATACTTTGAGCGTTTGCTCTAGCCCTGCCTGTGGTGCCAGACGACCAGGGTTTGCTGTTTTGGGACTATTCTATTGGTCCATTACGCCAGGTACTGTCAGCTCATCAAACACTAATAGCGTAGTTTGAAATGATTTCAAATAGTATTTGAACCCAGGTCTGGTATGTGTTTTTTTTTGTAAAGTTGTCACATCGCTTGTTTCAACTCAGCGATTGTTCTTCTGTTGTGTGAAAGGAAATGTAGAGCTTTTGGTTTTTGTAGGAGACGTTCTGCTCCATTTACCGGCTCTCTTTGATGATCTCAGCAGCACTAATTACACAGGCACCCGCCCCGCCGCCGTCACCACGGATGCAATCTCTAAGTGCATTTCCCCCCCCCACCCGACCTTTTACTCTGGCTAACATCTTAGCGCATCGCTACGGAGTCTCTTACCAGTCTCCACAATGTCTCACTATAATACTGCTGTGCCTAGCCTGTCATTGGTGCCGGCGTGCTATGGAAATGGCTCGTTGGAACGTGCGTAGAGTGATGTCCGCGGCCTTTAAAAGTCCTATATAACATACATTTGGGTCTCGTGGATTACTTTTGCTGGCTGTGAAACAAATCCGTCAAGCATGAAGCCAATGCTTCGCTGCGAAGGAATGCGTACTACTCGCCTGTAGTATCCGATTGCATTGGAACCTCAATGCATGGTAAAGGACCGGCGTTTACCATCGGAATATCACTGTTGAACTTTTACAATCGCGCACATTGGACTGGCTAGTATGATACGATGAACAGTTCTACGTTTCATATTCACAGTCATTCAGGTACATCTCTTTGTACAGTACATTTGAGTCGTTTAGCAGACGCTCGTATCCAGAGCGGCTTACAGTTGGTGCGTTCATCTCAAGGTAGCTAGGTGATACAACCACACATCCCTGTCATTGTAAATGCACGTTTCCCTCAATAAAGCTGCTATCAGCAAAGCCGGTGCTAGTTAGGAAAGGCCAGGGTGTTCTTTTCTTTTCTTTTTTTTCAATATAGTTCTGCACAGCCACAGACGTCTCTCCTGGGCTTGATACTTTGCATGCAGACGATGAGACGCGAGGGAAGTTAGTCGAGGGCTGGAGTAGGGTTCTGCTCCATTTGCTTTTCTCAAACATTCCCCTCAGAATAGGACTCTCGCTCTCTCGCTCTGGCTCTCTCTCTCGCTCTGGCCCTGGCTCTCTCTCTCTTGCTCTGGCTCTGGCTCTCTCTCTCTGGCCCTGGCTCTCTCTCTCTCTCTCTCTCTCGCTCTGGCTCTGGCTCTGGCTCTCTCTGGCCCTGGCTCTCTCGCTCTGGCTCTGGCTCTCTCTCACTCTGTCTCTCTCTCTCTCTCTGGCCCTGGCTCTCTCTCTCTCTCTCGCTCTGGCTCTCTCTCACTCTGGCTCTCTCTCTCACTTTCTCTCTCACTTTCTCTCTCTCGCTCTCTGTGTTCTCATTCCACCGTGACATTTTGTCATTCCAGAATGGCTTGACGGGGCTTTACTACACCACTGCTGTCCACCCGTCCCAGTCTTTTCAAAGCAAAATGTTGCAACTTTATTTGCTGTTGTTGTCAGCAATGTTTAGAGCGGCGAGGGAACTTCTCTACTCCTACCGTGTCTTCGTGGGACAACTCAAGCGACCCCCTGCCTCTCTCAACCCCTGGCCCATGTTCAATTGCCAAACGTTGCGAACGCTTCAGATAGAAATTCCATGAATCGAGCCTACATGATTTATTGGCTTACATCTAGTCATGTTTGTTCTACTTTACATATTTCATGCGTGTGTCCATCTGAATGCGCCCCATGCTCTCTTCCCAACTGGCCCTCGTCCCACCTCAGCCGTGCCACCCCCCAGCCATGTCCCTAGCAACCCCACACGGCCCTAAAACTCCCAAGATTCTCGAGTGCTCCTCAGGTTGGTTCATGGCTATTAGGCTATAGGCTTCTGCTTCCAGCCTGTGTACTGTATGTGTTTAAGTATTAAGGTTAGGATTAGGGCTGGGAAATTTGGTCTTGGAACCGCGCTGAATGGCACCTCAGCCCTCAGGAACATGCCGGAATAACCTGAACCTCGTACACGACAGTCTCTCTGACTGCAGTGGTACAGTACCTCACACCCGCCCACAGCTGCAGGCCACCTGGCGTGACTCACATAAACTCACCTACTCTCAATCACACAATCTCACACACTGGCGATCACACATTCTCACACACACGCCCGAACACACGCAAGCACGCACACACGTCGCTCGCGCTCCGACTGACTGGTGTCTGTTACCAAGCATCTCCCATCACCCTAGCACCAGGCGTCCTTCCTCAGTACAAGACCATTTATAGCAGCTCCAGTGTTTCTGCGAGCCGCCTAATCAGAGAACCCAAAGAGAGAGTAATAACATGTTCTGTTGTGTTTCATCTAACTGCAGTAGCAGCTCTACATAACTCTACATAGGTTTCATGTTTCTAACTCATTGGTGCTTCTCAACCTCCGCCTTCTTCTCCTTGGCATCCTTGGGTGGTAGTAAATGACTCACCCGGGAAGTGGAGGGATACAGAACAGCGTTGGACATCTGCGGCGGTCAGGTTCTCTAGCTCCAAGAAGAGCCGCTGTGCAGTGTTTTCCCACAAACTACTAAGCCCTGTGCTGCTCCCCGCATTCCCACCCCCTCTCCCACCACTCTTCCTTGGCTCGGTGCCAGCACTCCCTCGAATTCCAAGCATCTGGTCAGTTCTAGGAAACGCCTGCGACTGTCCAGTGGAAGGAAATGGGAGCCTCTTGATTGCACCGAGCCCCTTGAATAATGTGCCACTCATAGAGAAGTTGTTGCCGAGGAGCGGGGGAGTCTCGGGCTTGGTTGTCAATGGAGGTCTTCCTGGGGTTCTGGGGGAGCGTAGTCATTTCTGTTTGGCTTTCACTCTTAACTTTCTCTCTCTTTGTAGCGTTCTCTCCCATCCCTGTCTCTTCTCAGTGTGGATTCAGGGATATTAGTAGGATATTTCTCCAGAGTCAGATCAATAAACAGAAAAGGGCAGGTATTAAAGTATTTACAGAACACTCAAAAATCTCTGGCAATCAAAGAAAATACATGGCAACTTACCATGTCATTTTACTTTCCCATATACATTTGCCTGCAAATGTAGTTATGATTTAGTAATTTTTCTAATAACAATAGAACATGTTGGCAATGAAATTAAAGTCAGGTCTTCTCTTGAGAGGTAATGTCTCCTCTCACAATGAAGTTGATGACTAAGGATGACTAAGCTTTCATATTCGTAGCTCTCCTCTGGGTTGTTTAGAGGAGATTGTGATCACTTTGTGCCATGGGAGAACCATCCATCCTATCCGTTCACTTCATATCCCACAGATGACTCACTGCACACTGCAAGGCAACTCTACGAGTGTCTGTCTGTGTGATCCACCTCGTCTCTTCCAGCCTCACAGTACGGCTGTTTGACAATGGCCCCTGGTCAGATCCACACCCAGACTGCTTTGTGATATGGCCGTGTCTCTCTCCGCTCTCACCTCGCACAAGGCTGTGATGTTTCTGCATAGCCGTCCTTCCCTTCGACCCCCCCCGCTCCAGCTCTGTCTTCCTGCACGCTGCAGAGATGAATCAGAGCTTGTGTGTGCATTTTTTGTGCGTGCGTTTCGTGCACATCCGTGTGTGAATCACGGTGGGGAACCTATGCATCACTATCAATCACAGGGAGAAAAAAAACAGTATCTTTCCGTCCCTCTTTCTGTTGGCGGCCATGATTGAACAGCTGGCTTCATATCGCCCCTGTCCTCAGCCTGACGTCAGTCCACTGATTCACTTCAGAGCCCCTATCAGTGCCGAGGCAGAACTGGCACGTCCAAATTCACCCACCCTCTTTCCTTTTGCTGTGATGGAATACAGAGCAGAATATTTGGATGAGCTTTGGGCCTTACTTGCATACCCGCCCACATAATGTTTACAAGTCTTGAGCTGACTGATAAAACTTCAACATTAGCCAAGAGCATCTGCCTAGTTCCAAGTAAGTATTGAGTCTCAATTGAAGGGCTGCACGTTCCAAACCCAGTTATGGCAACAACAATTAGTTAACTGTTAACGTGTCAATCTGAGTAGTAATTTGTGAAAGTATGCACCAAGGCAGTAGACGTGACCACACAAAATGTCAGAATGCTCTCTCTCTCTCTCTCTCTCCCGTGCTCTCTCTCTCTCTCTCGCTCTCTCTCTCGCTCTCGCTCTCTCTCTCGCGCTCTCTCTCTCTCTCTCTCTCTCTCGCTCTCTCTCTCACTCTCTCTCTCTTGCTCTCTCTCTCTTTCTCGCTATCTCTCTCTTTCTCTCTCACTCTCTCTCTCACTCTACTTGTCTCTCTTTCTTATAATTTTCTGCCCCCCCCACTCTCACTCTTTCTTTCTCTCCCTCTCCATCCCTCCATTCTGTGAGTAACCCTGCCCTGCCAGTCCTTCTGTCCTGGAGCTGTTAATCTGCTAATCCACAATCGATATCTGCCTAATCTCTTTTCCACAGATAAATGCAGCCTATCGGATCATTTTGTTTTCTTCCACACGCCATAGCCCCTTCTCTCTCTCTCGCTGCTTTGTTTCTGTCCGTGGGATGCTAGTACTGATTCAGTCTGCCCACTAGCATGCATGCTGCCTACGTGCATCGCCATATACTCTACTGTAGACAAAACGACATGTTTGAATGAGGAAAGAAATCGCCATTGTAAATCCATGTGCAAAATGTGGCACAATTGAGCTGGGACCAATTTTTTTAAAGTGATGCACTGACAATCGGTCATTTGGTCTGAAAACGTAAATTATTGTTTAATAAGGGGAAATGACCCTCGTGGGTTCGGTCTGTCCGTGTGAATTCTTCCTCCATAACTGTAGTATTGCTTGACATATCTATAGCAAATGTTTGTCATTTTAAATGTCATTTTAAATGCTTTGCATACCACATTTTATTGATTTAAATTATCATTTTTAAAAGTTTTTTGCTCACTTTGAAATCGGGGATAATGTTGCTAATTGAGTTGACTGAAAACTGAAGCCCATGAACTGGTGGACTTGCACCCACGGAACTTTGTAACGCCAGGATCGTGGGTTTGATTCCCTGGACCACCTGTAAAATGTATGCATGCATGCCTTTGGATGAAATTGTCTGCTAAATGGCGTGTATTAGATATTATAGCATCAAACGGTGTCAGTTTATAGCTGGTAGTATATACAGAGAGTGATTTTCCCCTCTAGCACTCTTTACCCAACGCTTTGATCTCTCTTCGCACGAAAAGGTCACATACTGGCCACATCTAGATGTGGGTGGAAAGTGCTCTCAATGTTGTCATTTCATAGCGAGAGGCGCTTAATTGGTCAGGTAGATTGTCGGGGAAACAATTTTTTGTTGTTGTTGTTGATATTTGAGTCATTTAGCAGACATTTGTCCAAATCAAATCAAATGCATCTATATATAGCCCGTCTTACATCAGCTGATATCTCAAAGTGCTGTACAGAAACCCAGCCTAAAACCCCAAACAGCAAGCAATGCAGGTGTAGAAGCACGGTGGCTAGGAAAAACTCCCTAGAAAGGCCAGAACCTAAGAAGAAACCTAGAGAGGAACCAGGCTATGAGGGGTGGCCAGTCCTCTTCTGGCTGTGCCGGGTGGAGATTATAACAGAACATGGCCAAGATGTTCAAATGTTCATAAATGACCAGCAGGGTCAAATAACAATAATCACAGTGGTTGTAGAGGGTGCAACAAGTCAGCAGGAGTAAATGTGAGTTGGCTTTTCATAGCCGATCATTGAGAGTATTTCTACCGCTCCTGCTGTCTCTAGAGAGTTGAAAACAGCAGGTCTGGGACAAGGCAGCACGTCCGGTGAACAGGTCAGGTTTCCACATCCGCAGGCAGAACAGTTGAAACTGGAGCAGCAGCACGGCCAGGTGGACTGGGGTCAGCAAGGAGTCATCATGCCGGGTAGTCCTGAGGCATGAGAGCGACTTACAGGAGCAATTATGGTTAAGGGCCTTGCTCAAGGGCACGTCGACAGATGCTTTTCACCTAGTCTGCTCAGGGTATTGAATTAGCAGCCATTCAGTTACTAGCCCAACGCTCTTACCGCTCGGCTACCTGCCACCCTCATCATGTGGAGGCATAGCACCCAGAGTGATCATTTAGAAAGGATTGCAAATTATGTTTGCATTTGAATATGTTTTTAAGTGCTGGTCTGTCATGGTTACACAGACAGTCAAGCACAGTACGTTTGCACAAATATGATGTGTTCTAATGTATCGTCGCAGCAATATGGAGGGTATCAATTAGACAGGGCGTTGGATGTACTGTCGCTAACTGACAGTGTCATTTACCTCCAAGAGAAAAGTGAACGCTTGAAAAGAGACCTATAAAGCAAAACCTAGCGCTGTTTCGTAGTTTTTTATAAGTATGGAGTCATATTTAAGACGACTGATTTCTTCAGAAATAAAATCATCTCACATTGATGGAGGAGAGTTTAAACCCGGCGTTAGGTCCTTTGGCAGCCAACAGGGGGGGCCTGCCTGCCTGCCGTCCCCCTCTCCCCACTCCTTTCTCTGGCTGTGGAAATACTGCAGCCCCCTGATCTGCGTCTGGATCGCTCTCTCACACTGAGCCGACTCAAGTCCCTCCTACCGGCTGTTCAGGACGAGCCCCCTTCACCACACACACACACACACACACACACACACACACACACACTCACCAACACAGCGACGGAGAGAGAGAGAGAGAGAGAGAGAAAATTTGACAAGAGCAGGAAAAGGGAGGAGCGCAGACAGGAGACTCTCTGGCTTGTCTGTCTGTTGGGCACCTGGGACACTGTCATTGTGCTTCTCGGTATAGTATTTTTTTCTCTCCTTCTCTGAACCAGCCGACCGGTCGGGAGTCCTTTTTCCCCCCCTCTCGGTGCCGTATCAATTAGGAACTGGGATTGTTTCTGTGTAATCTGCTCTGCTCTGGCTGAACCGTTATAGACTGCGAATGCTTCTTTGGTTTGTTCCTGCCCGCCTCTCGGCGTTCCGATTCGGACCCTCCCCAAAGTGCATCTGTTAGTGCGCCGCTGAGGATATATCCTGTGTCCAACAATACAACATAGAGCAGCTGGGATATCAGACTATAGAGGCGCGAGAGAGAGAGAGAGAGAGAGAGCAGCCGAGTGAGCAACAGAGAGAGGCAGATACAGAGAGTGCGAGAGAGATTGAAGCCGAGCAGCGAGGTAAGCTATAGCGAGACGGCGTAGATAGAAAAGTGATCTTCATATCCTCCTCCCTTTTTCCTTGTTTTTCCTTTTTTCTCCTCTACTACACTCTCCTGTGCCAGCAATTTGTTCGCAGGACTGCCTGGAACCACTGCCACCTGCTCATCTTCCTCCTCCTCCTCTTCCTCCTCCACCTCTCTTGTCACGCGTTACTATTCGACAGCCAGCCAGTGAGGGAAAGACAGGAGACGCAGACAGGGCACGCAGCAGCAGCGTCTGTTTTTTTTTCAAACTCTTGTGGGGAATATTTTTGAGGAACCCGAATGAGCATCCGCCGAGCTCTACTCCAGGAGATTTAACTGAAAGGCGTCGTCGGGCAGGAACTACCCCCACAGAGGCGACCCCTCTCCCAGCCACTCTCTGTCAGACGAACCCTGCTTGCTCTCCGGAGGACCAGCAGTGATTCAACACACCAGTGTGGACGGGGGAAAACAAGGGACCTACAGTCAGAGAGCCGAGCCCCAGTACTACTACCGCTCGTCCGACCGCCTCCGCGCAACCATTCCCTGCCACGGCGCTAAGGATTCCAGCTATATGGGCAAGCGATTGGAACAGCAACCAATGTACCCTCAGTACACATACTACTACCCCCACTACCTCCAGACCAAGGTAGGGCACCCACGGCTCATCACTTCAGTGCCTTTAACCTCCCTCCCTCCCACACCCCTACCTCCTCCCATCCTCCTACTCTAATCCTCCCCCTCCTTCGCTCCTCCTGTCAAGCCGCTGAGTGGGGATGGGGTGTGAACGGTGGCCTTGGCCATCAGTGGCTTTCTGGGGTTTGCATCTCTCTCACTTGGTGAGGCATCACAACGCTAGTTTGTCCAGCCTCGGCACGGCTAGTGGAGCTGTCCGGAAGATTGATTAATTGATTAAGGCTTTGTGATAGGTTTCTCCTATGTTGCGATTGTTAGGTTGGCAAACTGTTAATCACACTGGCTTTGTCACGTTTCTTGGTCCACTATATTAAGATACTGAGAATTAATATTGGGTGAAATATCAAGAGGGTGGCGTGTCATGAGTCAGAAACACAATGAGAACCACAATTGATATAAGCAGGCTTTTTTGTGTTATCCTCAATCATTTAAAAAAATGTATTTAATGTTGTTTAATGTTGTCTACGTCTGGAGCAGCCTAATACTTTCATTATCTACCCACACATATCCCCTATCCTGGCTCAGCCATGCCTTCCCCCTTATAACTGACATGGTGGCCAGCCACAGGCTGAAAGTAAACAGGTATCTGCCAGGGCTGCCTATATTTGCTCTAGCCGTTGTATGCATCACTACCTTTGGCGCGGGGACCTAGGCTCTGGTTGGTGGCTGATGGCGGGACAGTTGGTAGACTTTAAAGTCCTCCGTCATCAAAAATAGAGACGAATGCAGATAAAGCCATGGAACGCCTTTTGTCATCTTCCCTTCCTAATGTAAAGAGCTGCTGAGGTAGCTATCTGGAGGGTCCTAGAGGAGAATATCGGCAGCCCGACCTGGTAGCCCGCTGGCTTCTCTTCTGATTTATAGTTGAATACATTTGTGCTGCGGCCATATGGCTTCTCTCTCACTCTGCCCCCTCCCCTCTCTATCTCTCTCACTCTGTCCCCTCCCCTGTCTATCTCTCTCACTCTGTCCCCTCCCCTGTCTATCTCTCTCACTCTGCCCCCTCCCCTCTCTATCTCTCTCACTCTGTCCCCTCCCCTGTCTATCTCTCTCACTCTGTCCCCTCCCCTCTCTATCTCTCTCACTCTGTCCCCTCCCCTCTCTATCTCTCTCACTCTGTCCCCTCCCCTCTCTATCTCTCTCACTCTGTCCCCTCCCCTCTCTATCTCTCTCACTCTGTCCCCTCCCCTCTCTATCTCTCTTTTCCTCTGTCCCCTCCCCTGTCTATCTCTCTCACTCTGCCCCCTCCCCTCTCTATCTCTCTTTTCCTCTGCCCCCTCCCTCTCTATCTCTCTCACTCTGCCCCCTCCCCTCTCTATCTCTCTCACTCTGCCCCCTCCCCTCTCTATCTCTCTCACTCTGCCCCCCTCTCTATCTCTCTCACTCTGCCCCCTCCCCTCTCTATCTCTCTCACTCTGCCCCCTCCCCTCTCTATCTCTCTCACTCTGCCCCCTCCCCTCTCTATCTCTCTCACTCTGCCCCCTCCCCTCTCTATCTCTCTCACTCTGTCCCCTCCCTCTCTATCTCTCTCACTCTGTCCCCTCCCCTCTCTATCTCTCTCACTCTGTCCCCTCCCCTCTCTATCTCTCTCACTCTGCCCCCTCCCCTCTCTATCTCTCTCACTCTGCCCCCTCCCCTCTCTATCTCTCTCACTCTGCCCCCTCCCCTCTATCTCTCTCACTCTGCCCCCTCCCTCTCTATCTCTCTCACTCTGCCCCTCCCTCTCTATCTCTCTCACTCTGCCCCCTCCCCTCTCTATCTCTCTTTTCCTCTGCCCCTCCCCTCTCTATCTCTCTTTTCCTCTGCCCCCTCCCTATCCCTCTTTTCCTCTGCCCCCTCCCCTCTCTATCCCTCTTTTCCTCTGCCCCCTCCCCTGTCTATCTCTCTTTTCCTCTGCCCCCTCCCCTCTCTATCCCTCTCTCACTCTGCCCCCTCCCCTCTCTATCCCTCTCTCACTCTGCCCCCTCCCCTCTCTATCTCTCTTTTCCTCTGCCCCCTCCCCTCTCTATCTCTCTTTTCCTCTGCCCCCTCCCCTCTCTATCTCTCTTTTCCTCTGCCCCCTCCCCTCTCTATCTCTCTTTTCCTCTGCCCCCTCCCCCTCTTTCTCTCTTTTCCTCTGCCCCCTCCCCTCTCTATCTCTCTTTTCCTCTGCCCCTCTCCTCTCTATCTCTCTTTTCCTCTGCCCCCTCCCCTCTCTATCTCTCTTTTCCTCTGCCCCCTCCCCTCTCTATCTCTCTTTTCCTCTGCCCCCTCCCCTCTCTATCTCTCTTTTCCTCTGCCCCCTCCCCTCTCTATCTCTTTTTCCTCTGCCCCCTCCCCTCTCTATCTCTCTTTTCCTCTGCCCCCTCCCCTCTCTATCTCTCTTTTCCTCTGCCCCTCCCCTGTCTATCCCTCTTTTCCTCTGCCCCCTCCCCTCTCTATCTCTCTTTTCCTCTGCCCCCTCCCTATCTCTCTTTTCCTCTGCCCCCTCCCCTCTCTATCTCTCTCACTCTGCCCCCTCCCCTCCCTATCTCTCTTTTCCTCTGCCCCCTCCCCTCTCTATCTCTCTCACTCTGCCCCCTCCCCTCCCTATCCCTCTTTTCCTCTGCCCCCTCCCCTCCCTATCCCTCTTTTCCTCTGCCCCCTCCCCTCCTTATCCCTCTTTTCCTCTGCCCCTCCCCTCTCTATCCCTATTTTCCTCTGCCCCCTCCCCTCCCTATCCCTCTTTTCCTCTGTCCCCTCCCCTCCCTATCCCTCTTTTCCTCTGCCCCCTCCCTCTCTATCCCTCTTTTCCTCTTATCCCTCTTTTCCTCTGCCCCTTCCCCTGTCTATCCCTCTTTTCCTCTGCCCCCTCCCTCTCTATCCCTCTTT
Source organism: Oncorhynchus tshawytscha (assembly GCF_018296145.1). Lineage (NCBI taxonomy): Eukaryota > Metazoa > Chordata > Actinopteri > Salmoniformes > Salmonidae > Oncorhynchus > Oncorhynchus tshawytscha. The sequence continues at coordinate 3,423,999 of NC_056459.1, forward strand.
TCCTCTGCCCCCTCCCCTCTCTATCCCTCTTTCCTCTGCCCCCTCCCTCTCTATCCCTCTTTTCCTCTGCCCCTCCCTCTCCATCCCTCTTTTCCTCTGCCCCCTCCCCTCTCTATCCCTCTTTTCCTCTGCCACCTCCCCTCCCTATCCCTCTTTTCTTCTGCCCCCTCCCCTCTCTATCCCTCTTTTCCTCTGCCCCCTCCCTATCCCTCTTTTCCTCTGCCCCCTCCCCTCTCTATCCCTCTTTTCCTCTGCCACCTCCCCTCCCTATCCCTCTTTTCCTCTGCCCCCTCCCCTCTCTATCCCTCTTTTTCTCTGCCCCCTCCCCTCTCTATCCCTCTTTTCCTCTGCCCCCTCCCCTCTCTATCCCTCTTTTCCTCTGCCCCCTCCCCTCTCTTTTCCTCTGCCCCCTCCCCTCTCTATCCCTCTTTTTCTCTGCCCCCTCCCCTCTCTATCCCTCTTTTCCTCTGCCCCCTCCCCTCTCTATCCCTCTTTTCTTCTGCCCCCTCCCCTGTCTATCCCTCTTTTCCTCTGCCCCCTCCCCTCTCTATCCCTCTTTTCCTCTGCCACCTCCCCTCCCTATCCCTCTTTTCCTCTGCCCCCTCCCCTCTCTATCCCTCTTTTCCTCTGCCCCCTCCCCTCTCTATCCCTCTTTTCCTGTGCCACCTCCCTCCCTATCCCTCTTTTCCTCTGCCCCCTCCCCTCTCTATCCCTCTTTTCCTCTGCCCCCTCCCTCTCTATCCCTCTTTTCCTCTGCCCCCTCCCCTCTCTTTTCCTCTGCCCCCTCTCCTCTCTATCCCTCTTTTCCTCTGCCCCCTCCCCTCTCTATCCCTCTTTTCCTCTGCCCCTCCCCTCTCTATCCCTCTTTTCCTCTGCCCCCTCCCCTGTCCATCCCTCTTTTCCTCTGCCCCCTCCCCTCTCTATCCCTCTTTTCCTCTGCCCCTCCCCTCTCTATCCCTCTTTTCCTCTGCCCCCTCCCCTCTCTATCCCTCTTTTCCTCTGCCCCTCCCCTCCCTATCCCTCTTTTCCTCTGCCCGCTCTCCTCTCTATCCCTCTTTTCCTCTGCCCCCTCCCCTCTCTATCCCTCTTTTCCTCTGCCCCCTCCCTATCCCTCTTTTCCTCTGCCCCCTCCACTCTCTATCCCTCTTTTCCTCTGCCCCCTCCCCTCTCTATCCCTCTTTTCCTCTGCCCCCTCCCCTCTCTATCTCTCTTTTCCTCTGCCCCCTCCCTATCTCTCTTTTCCTCTGCCCCCTCCCCTCTCTATCTCTCTCACTCTGCCCCCTCCCCTCCCTATCTCTCTTTTCCTCTGCCCCCTCCCCTCTCTATCTCTCTCACTCTGCCCCCTCCCTCCCTATCCCTCTTTTCCTCTGCCCCCTCCCTCCCTATCCCTCTTTTCCTCTGCCCCCTCCCCTCCTTATCCCTGTTTTCCTCTGCCCCCTCCCCTCTCTATCCCTATTTTCCTCTGCCCCTCCCCTCCCTATCCCTCTTTTCCTCTGTCCCCTCCCCTCCCCCCTATCCCTCTTTTCCTCTGCCCCCTCCTCTCTCTATCCCTCTTTTCCTCTTATCCCTCTTTTCCTCTGCCCCTTCCCTGTCTATCCCTCTTTTCCTCTGCCCCCTCCCCTCTCTATCCCTCTTTTCCTGTGCCACCTCCTCCCTATCCCTCTTTTCCTCTGCCCCCTCCCCTCTCTATCCCTCTTTTCCTCTGCCCCCTCCCCTCTCTATCCCTCTTTTCCTCTGCCCCCTCCCCTCTCTTTTCCTCTGCCCCCTCCCCTCTCTATCCCTCTTTTCCTCTGCCCCCTCCCCTCTCTATCCCTCTTTTCCTCTGCCCCCTCCCCTGTCCATCCCTCTTTTCCTCTGCCCCCTCCCCTCTCTATCCCTCTTTTCCTCTGCCCCTCCCCTCTCTATCCCTCTTTTCATCTGCCCCCTCCCCTCTCCATCCCTCTTTTCCTCTGCCCCCTCCCCTCTCTATCCCTCTTTTCCTCTGTCCCCTCCCTATCCCTCTTTTCCTCTGCCCCCTCCCCTCTCTATCCCTCTTTTCCTCTGCCACCTCCCCTCCCTATCCCTCTTTTCTTCTGCCCCCTCCCCTCTCTATCCCTCTTTTCCTCTGCCCCCTCCCTATCCCTCTTTTCCTCTGCCCCCTCCCCTCTCTATCCCTCTTTTCCTCTGCCACCTCCCTCCCTATCCCTCTTTTCCTCTGCCCCCTCCCCTCTCTATCCCTCTTTTTCTCTGCCCCCTCCCCTCTCTATCCCTCTTTTCCTCTGCCCCCTCCCTCTCTATCCCTCTTTTCCTCTGCCCCCTCCCCTCTCTTTTCCTCTGCCCCCTCCCCTCTCTATCCCTCTTTTTCTCTGCCCCCTCCCCTCTCTATCCCTCTTTTCCTCTGCCCCCTCCCCTCTCTATCCCTCTTTTCTTCTGCCCCCTCCCCTGTCTATCCCTCTTTTCCTCTGCCCCCTCCCCTCTCTATCCCTCTTTTCCTCTGCCACCTCCCCTCCCTATCCCTCTTTTCCTCTGCCCCCTCCCCTCTCTATCCCTCTTTTCCTCTGCCCCCTCCCCTCTCTATCCCTCTTTTCCTGTGCCACCTCCCCTCCCTATCCCTCTTTTCCTCTGCCCCCTCCCCCCTCTCTATCCCTCTTTTCCTCTGCCCCCTCCCCTCTCTATCCCTCTTTTCCTCTGCCCCCTCCCCTCTCTTTTCCTCTGCCCCCTCTCCTCTCTATCCCTCTTTTCCCTCTGCCCCCTCCCCTCTCTATCCCTCTTTTCCTCTGCCCCCTCCCCTCTCTATCCCTCTTTTCCTCTGCCCCCTCCCCTGTCCATCCCTCTTTTCCTCTGCCCCCTCCCCTCTCTATCCCTCTTTTCCTCTGCCCCTCCCCTCTCTATCCCTCTTTTCATCTGCCCCCTCCCCTCTCTATCCCTCTTTTCCTCTGCCCCTCCCCCTCCCTATCCCTCTTTTCCTCTGCCCGCTCCCCTCTCTATCCCTCTTTTCCTCTGCCCCCTCCCCTCTCTATCCCTCTTTTCCTCTGCCCCCTCCCTATCCCTCTTTTCCTCTGCCCCCTCCCCTCTCTATCCCTCTTTTCCTCTGCCCCCTCCCCTCTCTATCCCTCTTTTCCTCTGCCCCCTCCCCTCTCTATCCCTCTCTTCCTCCCCTCCTTTTTCTCTGTCATATCTCAGAGGAGCTCGTCTCAGGTTTCTCAATCAGAGGTCCCCTCAGCCCTCCTTTCCTTCCGCTCTCCCTCCCTCCCTCCCTCCCTCCCTCCCTCCCTCCCTCCCTCCCTCCCTCCCTCCCTCCCTCCCTCACCACCCCACTGCAACTCACTCTTCGTTGTCGACTCCCACTCAAGGTCGGCGCAGATCGGGCCCAGCCTCCGTCAGCGATGGACGTTTCCTTGAGTGCAATATCCATGTCATGCAAACTCGTCTGACCAACGGCGGCGGACAAACCCAACAGCACCTTTTTTTCATTTTTAAAGCCGCCGAGAAAGGGTTTTATTTTCCCGGCTAGTTACTCTACTAGCCGGTGCCCATTACGAGTATGTATGCATGGCATATGCATGTATGGGCCTCTGACCAGGGCCAGTGATGTGAGAGCAGAAGGCTCTCTCTGTGACTGAGAGTGCAGGGAGGGAGAGCTGCTAACCCACGCTACCATTAATGATCATTGATCGGGAGATTATAGGGAAGGGCCTTGGCAGGCAGGCGTGAAGCTGGGCCTCAGCATCAGGGGGCAGCCGCTAGGCCACACAGGCAGGCAGCCTCCCTCCCCAACCTGAATTAAGCATCCATCTAAAGTCATCCAGGGCTGTCTATTAATCTTCATTTCAGCATGCTCTGGATTTGGCCTCATTCTCCCAAGGGGGCATAAATAACTGCTAGCGATGAAGGAGATAGGGGTTCTAGGGAACGTAACTCAAACCAAATTGTTGCCACGCTCGTCCTTTCCCGACTCCATTTTATGACACATATCGGAAATACTTCTCCGCCCGGCCGAGGAATATATAGAATCTCCAGAACATCTGGGTTCTATTAGGATGAAAAAGTATATTATGAGTTTAACACTGCCTTACGTCTTCTTGGTATGAAGGAATGTCTTTGTCCGAGGCGTTTTCAATTTCAAACGTTTCATATCGCCACGTATATTTCTGCTGGACCCGCCGCCGTTTGCCGACCGCCTGGCAGTAAAACTCAGAAAGGAGATGAAACCATAACATTTGGCCCTCTATTGATTAGTGCAGTGGAGCGTAGCATGTGCTTCTCTTGAGCATAGTGATTTATCCCTGAAAGAGCATTCCTATGGCTTGTTTTATAAGGTACGGAGGCGAAGGGAAGCCCGCAGGACAGTGCTTTGATACGGGAATCGTTTAGAGGCCTGTTTCTGTTCCCATGCTGCTCTGTGAGCGAACGGAGCCGACGCTGAATCTCCCTCAGATATGGTGCTTTATTGAACACGGTGACTTAGGGTTTCACTAGAATTCTGTATTTGATTTGAGTATTTTTGTTTGATTTGAATCATAAGTGAATTGTAGATGTTATACAAATGAGGAAATGACAGTAAATACATTAACGATAGTTATTATGGGAAATGTGTGCGTTTCGTCCCAACGCTATGTCTGTTGGCAACATTCTGTAGGCCTTGGCATGTCATGATTATCCGTAGAAACGTGAATTGACAGCTATTTTGGTGTCCGACTACAGAATTTCCAAAGTGCAAGTTGCGGGTACGATCACGTTTATTTGCCCCTTTTTGAATGCGTCTCCTATTTTAGATTTTTGATGAATTGCCTCGCTCATGCAGAGGCTCTCGTCTTCCACAGGACGGCCCACAGTAGTCGCCAGAGTCCACTGTACTACAATGACGCCCCTCATAGTCCTAGTCCATCGCACCCTTCCTGTCAAGAGATCAGAGAGACAGGCACACACACACACACACACACACACACACACACACACACACACACCGTCTGTGTTACAGTCACGCTAGTAGGGCATACAGAGAGAAGCACAGGGGCAGACGCAGAGGTAGATTTAACAAAGGCTAATATCCCGGGCCTTAAGTAAACACCAGTCAACGGAGGCCCATTGAGTGGCTTTATGCCTGTGTCTGCCTGGACCTTGGGCTCCATTTGTACTCTCTCTAATTCCTTATGGCGGGGGAGTGGGGGTAGGAGCGGGTTAAAAAGCAAGGAAAAGGGTTTGGTTACATCACACGGGGCGAGCCATTGTGCTGCAATAATAACAACAGGCCCATTTAAATCGCGCCGCTTTCAAGGCTGGCTAACACCCGCTGGCCGGCCAGCGCCACAGTATATCCCCGTTCCGGGTGTAGCCTTTCAGTGTAGCCTCATCAAAGGCCGAGCAAAGAGAAAGTTCAGTTCTTTTGGGGTTCAGTTGGGTTTTAAAGGGTGGACATGCTGTGGAACAGAGCTAGTTGTCTGCTTGCTGCAGATCTCCGCGAGGTCAGCACAAAGCGCTCCAGCTAGGAGAGAGGATATTACATTCAGTGTTCCTCGAGCTAAAGGCTTATTATCCACGCGACGTATTAATATAACACCGAGTGCGCCACGGCGTGCAATTAGTCGTTTCCGGAGACAATTGTTAATACATCCTTCAAGAGAGATTGAACGAAACCACCTTGTTTTCCCTCCACCCGGATCACCGCCACTATCCGGGGGCTTTTGGATCATTAATCAACCCACGCCCACATCTCTGGTTTTATCTGCCTTAGCGCCTGTTATCTCGCCATACAATCCCTCTCCGTGTAGCCGTCACTCAGTGGAGTGGATAGCTTCATTTATCTACCTGTGTGCTGTACATAACACAGCGCCGGGGCCACTCTGGCCTCCTTCTCATCTGTCAACTGACAACTCGGCCCCTATCTACACACGTACATTACTGTACCCGCTGCCCGCTGCCTCTGCTTCCTCCTAAGTTCTAGAGTGAGCTACAGAGGCCCGGGGCCTCGTTTATAAACGTTGCGTATGCCCAAAATATGCCCCCCCCAAAACGTGCGCGCGTCAGTTTTCACGCAAAAGTTGGCATTTATTAAACTTAACTTGACGTGGGAATGTGCTTATCCTGCCGAAAACTTTAGACCATACGTACGCACAGTTTCTAGTGGTTGAAGTATTGCATTTCAAGAAGGCGAAAGAAGCCTAGTAGCCTGTCGCAAATGGGGAATATATAACAACAACAACAAAACACTGGCAGCCTACCATAATATAATAACAAGATGCAAAAATGTGCCATTAGTGATAATTTGCCGCTATCTCCGTATTCTACGGCCATTGGAAATAGGCATTCATTTCCTATTGTTTTAGGTTAGTTCATCTCCATGATCATTGCAGGAAATGTGTCTGACTCACCTTGTCTGACTGCGAAAGCCCAAAGTGTCCTCATGGCCGACAACAATTACGTTAGTGTGGGCTACCATTCATCCCATCTCTCATTTAATTGGACCCACTTCACAGAAAAGCTATTTCAAGTAGTTTGCTCTGTGCGATCCGATTCTGGCCATGATTACAGAAGTAGCCATACAACAACCATGCACATTTCTCATTTGATTGGGCCTATTAGATAGGTAGATAAGATTAGATAAGATAACTTTTTGCTCTATCAAATCAAATTAAATTGTATTTGTCACATGCGCCGAATACAACAGGTGTAGTAGACCTTACAGTGAAATACTTACCTACAAGCCCTTAACCAACAATACAGTTTTAAGAAAAAAGTAAGAGCTAAGAATAACAAATAATTAAAGAGCAGCAGTAAATAACAATAGCGGGGCTTTATACAGGGGGTATCGGTACAGAGTCAATGTGTCAATGTGCGGGGGGCACTGGTGTCGAGGTAATTATGTACATGTAGGTAGAGTTATTAAAGTGACTATGCATAGATAATAACAGAGAGTAGCAGCAGCGTAGAAGGGGGGGGGTGCAAATAGTCGGGTTGCCATTTGACTAGATGTTCAGGAGTCTTATGGCTTGTGGTTAGAAGCCTTTTAGAAGCCTCTTGGACCTAGACTTGGCGCTCCGGTTCCGCTTGCCGTGCGGTAGCATAGAGAACAGTCTATGACTAAGGTGGCTGGAGTCTTTGACAATTTTTAGGGCCTTCCTCTGACACCACCTGGTATAGAGGTCCTGGATGGCAGGAAGCTTGGCCCCAGTGATGTACTGAGCTGTACGCACTACCCTCTGTAGTGCCTTGCGGTCGGAGGCCGAGCAGTTGCCATACCAGGCAGTGATGCAACCCGACAGGATGCTCTCGATGGTGCCTTTTGGAACCTTTTGAGGATCTGAGGACCCATGCCAAATCTTTTCAGTCTCCTGAGAGGGAATAGGTTCGTGCTCTGTTCACGACTGTCTTGATGTGCTTGGACCATGTTAGTTTGTTGGTGATGTGGACACCAAGGAACTTGAAGCTCTCAACCTGCTCCACTACAGCTGCGTCAATGAGAATGGGGGCGTGCTCGGTCCTCCTTTTCCTATAGTCCACAATCATCTCTTATGAGCGGTTTATAACATACAGTAGAATTGAACAGGTGAACAGACTGTTCATCTTTTGCGTTGTGTGTAGGCTAACACTGTAAGTAGGTCTACTGTAGTTTATATTTTTCAGAGTAAACAATGCTACAGAATTCGTGGGCAGTGCAGCATATTTAGGTTCGGGGAAAAAAACATGATTGAATTCAAAAGATTCGTTTACAGGTCCACAGGAATTCGCAATTTTTGTTTGTCTTTCAGAAACGGTCAGATACAGCAAGTCACAGTTGCTATTTCCTGTAGATGGCCTAATTGCAATACTTCCAAAGTGTACAGCAAGTAAGGGTGTTATTGTCACCATAAAAGGTGAATGACGGGTGGCGGGGGGGTTATCCAGGTGGCGCTATAATGCTCGTTCACGAGCCCACAGTTTTACGCCAGGTCTGATTTATAATGAGAAACGTGCGTGTGGCGTGTCCCAAGTTAATACATCTCTATACTTTGTTTTAAATGTACTCAACATTTATAAATTAGGCCCCTGCCCCTTAAACACTCAGGTCCACATCTCATTATGGCTGCTTTGTGAGAGTGTGTTCGGCCTTTCAACGTTCAATATTCATTCTATCGAAAGACAATTAAAAATAAATAAAAAACTGTGAGAATTTGATGGAATCTTCCATTTCCTCTGTTCCGGTCTTCTCTAGTTGAACCCGCAGAGCTATCACGATCAGGTGGGATTTAAGGGACTTGGATTTACTGGGAAATGTATTCTGCTGTAAATGTAACTGTAGCACAATGAATGTAGCCATAGTGTAACATGCATATCCTGAATTGCTTATGACCACAGATGCTCCCTGATTGTGAGTCTGTGAGTGAGTGCTGCTGGCGGTGGTGTCAGTGTGACCTCAGGGAGCCCTCGTCACTGTGTTCTCTGTCCCCGGCCATCTGGAGCCACAGGCAGCTCTGCTCTGCTCTACAGAGGGAAGCTAGGCTGCTGCTGCTTCTGCTTCTGCTGTATGGGGGGCAGGGGCTGGAGTATAGCTGAGTCCTGCAGCACTACAGTGGAGTGGAGTGGGCTCAGCGATGCCCAGTGGATTCCTTTGTTTCCCGCTCTTGCTTTTCTGCAAGTGCGCGCTCAATTCTTTTTTGTCTTTGATGCTGTGGCTCATACACATGACCTTCGTTGCTGTCCCTCCCTCCCTCTCTTTTTTGTTTTGTTTTGCCTTTCAAGTTCACTCCCATTTGAATCTCCCTCTCTCCATAATTTTCTCTCGTTCATTCCTCCTCTTTTTCTGTCTAACTCCCTCTTTCCTGGAGCCCCCGCTGAATACTGTGCAGGGTGGCAGGGGTGGCGGCCGAGGCCCCTTCTGTGTAAATGCCCATTTTTACACTCACTTGCGGATATTAACGTCAGAGAAGTAGGACATGAGTAGAACTAGCTGCAGGGCTGGCACACCACGAGCCTTGTATTCTGAGCTGCGTAACTGCAATTCCGAGGGCAACAAGATACCATCTCGCTTTGCCCCATTCTGGAAAGACAGGACAGAGCAGACAGAATGTTTGTGAGAGAGCCTGCTGTGAGTGCTGCTCCCTGTTAGCATGTACTTGCCTCTCTGAGCGAGGTTAGGCAGCAGCTATGAGGGTCTTCGCTACGCCTGGAAGGGACTGACAGGATGTTAGTGAAAGGTGTGTTGTTCTACTGTAACCGTAGACCCGGCTGTCGGTCTGCTGTGTCTGGCCTGCCTCTGCTCTGTCAGCCCGGCTTCAGGACGGAAAGTGCGGTCTGGTACCCAGAGTGTCGGCGTGGGTGCGGTGTTCTCTCACTCGGAGCTAGCCAGGGTAATTGCTCCAGCAATTTTTGACGAAGGGGCTTCGTTTGAAGGAGCCAATGGATCCCCTGCATTTTACGTACTAGAGAAAGGCTGTTAGTTCACATGTGGCTGTCCGGGAGTCTGCGAGAGTGAGTGGCTTGTCTCTATTTTTATACGCAATGAGAGATAATCATCAGCCTAGACTAGCCGTCCTCTCAGGGACATGGCATGGCTGTCCCAGCACTCCGAATGGTTTCAGCTTATTATAGGGTTATATTCTAGTCTGTGGCCTGAGCCATACCAGCCGTCTATGTTATGATAAACACAGAAAGCCTAATGACATCGAAAAAGAGAGCAGAGCTCCCCACTCAAAATGAGCCTCTGTTTTAAGACAAAACAGCCGGCAGATAATAACAGAAGCAGAGTCAAGAGTTTCTGGAAATGGTTAAAGACGGGAGTCTCACTTCAAGTTACAACATTGTTCAAGTGGGGAGCCTTTGATGGGTTAACACTCTGGGGAGCGTACCAGGGTTTGCACGTCGGAGTGAGAGAGTTTCTTCTAACGGTCTCAGTTTTCATTATGTGATTTCATTGTCCTAATAATGACATCATGCTTTGACAACACTAATCCTTTGGCTCTGCACATCTCACTCTGTGGAATTAGCATTTTATTTCCATTCCAGCCGCACAAACCAATGACCTAGTGTCTCTAATCAGATCTGCAGACATGGAAATGGAGGGAGATTTGAGTCACAGACATGCAAATGGCGGTGTAGCCTTACCAGGGAGGCCCAGCCGGGCCTCTCAAACATGTATAACCCCCAACATTTACCCTACGGAGCTGCACTAGCAATGGCAGAGTCAATGAAAATACTGTCACACCTGCTTGAAAAATGGCTCAGGAAAAAGCCAATTCCGCTGTGAATGAGGATAAGCAAATAGGCATAAGGGCTTGAATAGCTGCCAGTACTGCCGGATCCTTCTAACTAAACCACAATGAGTTCCTATGCAAACAGAGATACGTGCAGCAATTTTGTGTGGCAGATGAACCTTTTCAAGCTTATGCGCGAACAGGGATAACCAAACGCAAACAGTCCTTTCTCTGGGCACTATTCGTGTTAAATGACTCAAGCCGCCTTTTGTGGTTTTTGTCTGAGTGATTATTTTGGCAGACCTTCAGAACGCCCTAACCCCTCCCCAATGCCACGGCTTGGGAGTATTAGTCAGCGTGTGGAAAAACACAGAGTGCGACAGGTAGGCGGCATGAATTAGAGTGCAACGACACCGGTGTCGGACGAGGGCGAGCCAAGTAGTCACGCAGCAGGAGGATGACTGGAAAGTAAGCGAACACCCCGTCTGCATTATAGAGCCGAATAGGAGGAAAGATGATTATTCTTTGCCAGTAATTAGTAGCACATAAACAGCCGTCGGCAACAGAATTAAAAAAGAGGCATTACGATGTGTGTTCTCCATGCACGTTGTCTCTTCTTGCACTTTTCAATAGTTAATCACTCTGCTTCGCAGTCAGCCACACATTCTCGGGGTTAAGGTTCAGTTTTGTAACAGAGGACTGCATGAGACTGACTTGAGTGGTTCAGGCTTTGATGTCGAACACCGGTTTCTCCTGCACAATCTGCACAGTATTTCCCATCTCTTCTCCTTTCATAAATTATTAAGATCACCCACACGTTCTGGGGAGAAGAGGATAGAGAAGTTGCGAACCATGAGTCAACGGCTTAATGCCTCGTGTCTGTCAGAGAGAAACAAACCTTATTTGGCATGAAAGGGCGTCACGACAGCACCAGTTAGAGTTGTAAATGAAATCTAGCCTACTAAATGCAAATGTTAGTTTTTGAATACTTGCTGTGGAAGTGTGAATAGAATCTAATTGTTTTTCCTATATTTTGAGTCCTTGGGCTTTTGTTTTTTTGAGTACATGGATAAGAAAACACTTGATTATTAATTCCCTGTCGAATTCCCCTCTCTCATTAGCTTTTTTGAGGACCCCGTGGAAGACTGCTATCCATTATTTATCACCTAGCCCCAAAACAGCAGCTGCATGCTTGTGTAATTGCCATATGTTCTGCTTTTGCAAGCATATTGGGAAGAATTATTTTGCAAAGTGATTTATATCAAGCTCGCGAGGACACACTGCAACAGACATCTCCAGAACGTGTTCTCCGCTAACAATGACTGATCAAAAAAGTTCTCCGCTCCGATAACTTGAACTTTATAGGCCGCGTTGGCCAATTAACCACAATGGCATCTTGCCTAGTATCTGCGGATGCTCCCGGCAGAGCTACTGTCTCACCGTTAGAATTCAGCCGGTACAGAGCTGCAGTCTGCTCCATTCAGTCCTCAGCACTTTGGGCCTGGAAGTATTCACCAGGCTGACATGGCCTCTCCTCCAAACGGTGAGCAAACACTCCGGCAACAGTGGCGCAACGTCCCCCCTAGCAACGCAGCTACAGTTCTCATCGTTTAGACTGTTACTGTAGCCTCTCTGAAATGTTTATGCCCCAGTTATGTCTGTCCGTTTCGAGAGCGGATCGTCTGCCGTTCTGTTTGGGCTGGGTTCGCCGTTTTACAGCCGGAGGTCGCTGCAGCAGGAGGCCCTCTATCTGCCCTTGTAGGGGCATGGACTCCCTTCGCTTCTAGTCCCAGGGCTTGTCTGCAGCATCAGCGCTGCACATCTGTCTATCCCATCCACGTGTGTAGAGGAGGCCCATGCCGTTATACCGAGCAATTACTGCCATGATTGGTGGAAGAGGGAGGTCCTTTAAAGGCTGTCTAACGGGGCGGGGGGGGTTTATCTAGCGGATCACTGGCGTTGTCGTGTCATTACCGTAGCGATGGCCCGGGGGGGGCCCTCGTTTGCAGCAAGAGGGCTGAGGCAACCCCCGACGTGTGAGTGCGGGTCAGCCAAGGTCAACACACCACAGAGTCCGATGCAGCGCCTACAGACATGCATACATAAGAATGTATTGAGATGTGTATGGCGAAAACGAATGGAGTACACACACACAAGAATAGTTTGTGAGAGAAAACATCATTTTATGTATGTACAGAAATGCACGTACACGCACTCTTCACATATAAATGAATACTGTGACACACTTCAATCGTGCAAAATCCATACTCATACATGCACATGGCTTGCATCCCAAATGGCACCCAGTTCTCTACACTATATAGTACACTACTTATGAACCGTGCTCTGGGCAAAAGAAGTGCACTATATAAGGAATAGGGTACCGTTTGGGACACACCCATATGGTGCGTACATACGTCCATAGCATGGTAATACACATAAACATACACACTCAACTTTTGAAGAAATTAAAACTGGCAGGACTTGCATTGAAAAGGAGGGGGGAAACGGTGCTGCGTTGTGAGAGAGAGTGGGAGCACTGCATAGTGCATTGAGTTCACTGAGCAGAGTGGCACACAATCAGGCTTACACGCACGCACGCACAGACACACACACAGACACACTGCACATGCACGCACTTACACAAACACACACACACACGACACGCACAAGCACACACACAGCCAGACAAACATACACAAACACAGACACACACACACACTTCTAAAGAGTCAGGCCGGAGGAGTGGGCCCTGGGAAATGTTCTGTGAAGCGCAAGCTGGAATCTGCACTGGGGAAACCTGATAGCCTGTGTCTGTGCCAAATGCATGAGGTCACCCTGACTGGCCTACCTGCCTTGCAGCCTCCTCACGTGCCCTGCACATTCTTACATCTCCCCCTCACGCCTAGTGCTCACAACACCATACAGCAGCACTATGCATACAGTGCATACGTAAAGTATTCAGACCCTTTCACCTATTCCACATTTTGTTACATTACAGCCGTATTCTAAAACAACGAAACATGTCATCAATCTACACGCAATACCCCATAATGAAAGGTTTTTGAAATGTTTGCTCATTTATATATATATAAACTTTTACATAAGTTTTCAGTTACATAAGTTGGCAGCGATTACACCCTAGTCTTCTTGGGTATGACACTACAAGCTTGGCACACCTGTATTTGGGGAGTTTCTCCCATTCTTCTCTGCAGATTCTCTCAAACTCTGTCAGGTTGGATGAGGAGCGTCGCTGCACAGCTATTTTCAGGTCTCTCCAGAGATGTTCGATCGGGTTCAAGTCCAGGCTCTGTCTGGGCCACTCAAGGACATTCAGAGACTTGTCCCAAAGCCACTCATGCGTTGTCTTGGCTGTGTGTTTAGGGTCTTTGTCCTGTTGGAAGGTGTACCTTCACCCCAGTCTGAGGTCCTGAGTGCTCTGGAGCAGGTTTTCATCAAGGATCTCTCTGTACTTCGCTCTGTTCACCTTTCCCTTTATCCTGACTAGTTTCCCAGTCCTTGTCGCTGAAAAACATCCCCACAGCACGATGCTGCCACCACCATGCTTCACCATAGGGATGGTGAGCGGAGCCTGGTTTCCTCCAGACGTGACGCTTGGCATTCAGGCCAAAGAGTTCAATCTGCGTTTCATCAGACCAGAGAATCTTGTTTCTCATGGTCTGAGAGTCTTTAGGTGGCTTTTGGGAAACTCTAAGCGGGCTGTCATGTGCCTTTTACTAAAGAGTGGCTTCCGTCTGGCCACTCTACCATAACGGCCTGATTGGTGGAGTACTGCAGAGATGGTTGTCCTTCTGGAAGGTTCTCCCATCTCCACAGAGAAACTCTGGAGCTCTGTCAGAATGACCATCAAGTTATTGGTCTCCTTCCTGACCAAGGTCCTTCTCCCCTGATTGCTCAGTTTGGCCGGGCAGGCAGCTATAGGAAGAGTCTTGGTGGTTCCAAACTTCTTCCATTTAAGAATGATGGAGGCCACTGTGTTCTTGGGGACCTTCAATGCTGCAGAAATGTTTTGGTACCCTTCCCCAGATCTGTGCCTTGACACAATCCTGTCTCGGAGCTCTACGGACAATTCCTTCAACCTCATGGCTTGGTTTTTACTCTGCACCATGCACTGTCAACTGTGGGACCTTATATCCAAATCATGTCCAATCAATTGAATTTACCACAGGTGGACTCCTAGTTGTAGAAACCTCTCAAAGATGATCAATGGAAACAGGATGCACCTGAGCTCAATTTCGAGTCTCATAGCAAAGGGTCTGAATACTTATGTAAATAAGATATTTCTGTTTTATATTTTTTTTATACATTTGCAAAAATTTCTAAAAACCTGTTTTCTCTTTGTAATTATGGGGGTATTGTGTGTAGATTGATGAGGGAAATCTTTTTTTAAATTAAGTTTTAGAATAAGGATTTAATGTAACAAAATGTGGAAAAAGTCACGGGGTCTGAATGCTTTCTGAATGCACTGTAGATCTCCTATCTCCAACAACCCTTTGAACTAACCTCTCCAAGACACATACAACACTCAAAGCTCATACACTGGACTCTTTTCAACCCCAAAACATACACACAACAAAGCCCATAGCCACACACGCACACAAACACACACCCACGACTTTGTTCCCACCCCCACACTGCATGAAAATCACCTCTCTCTCTCTCTCTCTCTCTCTCTCTCTCCCACACATCTCATATTCTTCCCATATTACGTTGGAATGGACACGGATAATTGTCCTACCGTGATTTTGTTTCTGTTGGAGAGCAGCAGCGGTCTGTCTCCATGGTGTTTTGTACGGCAGTCAGTTTAGCATTCATTGTTGCCAGCTTGATAAATCTGTACGACGGCAGTTAGGACGACCGTGTGATGTTTCATTGTTCAAGAAGCACTGACAGAGAAAGTCATACTGTATTTGAGAGGGCTATTTGGAGCTCAATGCTCTATAGGAAACACCCGTGTGGATTATTGAACTGCACCATCATGGATGGCGTGCCATGGTTGCCAATAGGCTTTAGCTCATACATGTCTCTGCAATGTACGAGTGGATGCACTGTTTAACACAGACTATTTCCTGTTTGTTTTTTTAGTGTGCAGAATGCGTAACGACTGAGCGGACTTCAAACTGGTTGCATATGTTGGCTTTTGTTTCCCACTTGTAAGCATGAAATTAATTTGTAGTCTTAACTGCTGTTTCAGATGTTTTGAGGGCTACCCCGAATAACCTTATCCCAAGTATAAACTTTTTGGAAGTCACTCTAGGTTGAGCAGTGTTTAAATGAGGCTGTGGTTGCGGCTGTAGGCCTATCCTATACCGTGCACAGTTTACCCACACTGCAACTCACACATGCTCCCAAATACGCCACCACTGAAATTATATCAAGTCTAATACCCACCCTGTCTACCCTCCCTAAACATATCACTTTGCCCAGAAAATGAAAATGCTAAAAATCTAATAAAACACTAGGTAGTATATTTCAGGATGGCTTTCTTTCTGCCCTTGGCCATGCTTTCATTCAATAACTTAAGAGAGGGCATGATTGCTATGCAGTGTGCTGTAGTGCTTCTACTCATAACGAATTGACCTTATCGGATATTTTAGAGGGATATTTACTCATTTTTGCTTAAGCCTGCCTATCATAACTTTGGGCATTGCTTCTAATTTTGAGAGCCGGCAAAAACAAACCTCTTGAGTTCAACAGAGGACCACCTGGCTTGACTTTATATTCCCTATTAACTAGGGCTGTCCAAGACAAAAGAAAATCTTTGTTGACCGAAAGTCGTTTGTTCTTTCGACCAATCGATTGACTTTTAAATGTGTATTTTTCTATATATAGACACACCCTATGTGTTTCAATCAAATCAAGTATATGCATTGAGCTTGTCTGATACTTTAAGTGCACTGTTTGATGAAATAAGACACAAATGACTGAAGAGGGAGCCAGAAATCAAGATAACCAGAAGAAGAAAAAACTTTAACTTAAGAGAGCTGGAAAGATTTTTCAGATAAATTGAGGAACTATTGTAATTTTCAATGGATGTAAAAACAGCTTTTTGAGCTGAAGAAAACATTACTTTGTGATGCTCCACAGCTCATTAGTGGGGGTGTGTTAAGCCAATCCGAAATACTATCAGATCCTCAATTGGGCACATTTATATGCCTACATTTGCGCGCAGGCCAGGTAGCCTATAGGCCTACTTCTATGTGTAATGAGGTGTGCGTCTTTATTGAACATTGACAGGAGCGCTCCAAATTAAAGATTATGATTAAATTGACAACATTTTGAAAAACAGACGCCTCACAAGTCCTCAACAGGCAACTTCATTAAATAGTACCCGCAAAACACCAGTCTCAACGTCAACAGTGAAGAGGTAACTCTGGGATACTGGCCTTCTAGGCAGAGTTCCTCTGTCCAGTGTCTGTGTTCTTTTGCTCATCTTAATCTTTTCTTTTTATTGGCCAGTCTGAGATGTGGCTTTTTCTTTTCAACTCTGCCTAGAAGGCCAGCGTCCCAGAGTCACCTCTTCACTGTTGACATTGAGACTGGTGTTTTGCAGGTACTATTTAATGAACTGCCCGTTGAGGACTTGTGAGGCATCTGTTTCTCAAACTAGACACTCTAATGTACTTTTCCTCTTGCTCAGTTGTGCACCGGGGCCTTCCACTCCTCTTTCTATGCTGTTAGAGCCGTTGCTCTGTGAAGGGGGTAATATACAGCATTGTACGAGATCTTCAGTTTCTTCGCAATCAATTTCTCGCATGGAATAGCCTTCATTTCTCAGATCAAGAATAGACTGACGAGTTTCAGAAGAAAGTTCTTTGTTTCTGGCCATTTTGAGCCTGTAATCGAACCCACAAATGCTGATGCTCCGGATACTCAACTAGTCTAAAGAAGGACAGTTTTATTGTTCTTTAATCAGAACAACAGTTTTCAGCTTTGCTAACATCATTGTAAAAGGGTTTTCTAATGGTCAATTAGCCTTTTAAAACGATAAACCTTCGGATTAGTTAACACAACGTGCCATTGGAACACAAAAGTGATGGTTGCTGATAATGGGCCTCTGTACCCCTATGTAGAAATTCCATAAAAAATCTGCCGTTTCCAGCTACAATAGTCATTTACAACACTAACTATGTCTACACTGTATTTCTGATCAATTTGATGTTATTTTTATGGACAAAAAATGTGCTTTTCTTTAAAAAACAAGGACATTCCTAAGTGACCCCAAACTTTTGAATGGTAGTGTTTATATATACATATATTTTCTAATCTTCGACCGAAACAAAATCTCGGTCGACCAACAGCCTATCGACCAAACAATTGCCCAGTCGACTAATTGGGGTCAGCCCTATTGACACACAATGCAAGTACAACTTTATTAACTTGAATTGTTGACAGTTGTCAGTTGCTAAGATAGTCCACCTAATAAATTGGCCTTAAAGATATCGATTTGTTTTGGAAGCTTACATGAGACCCAGGATACAGTGGTTAGAGACTTCTCCC
The DNA here is from genome assembly GCF_018296145.1 of Oncorhynchus tshawytscha. NCBI lineage: Eukaryota > Metazoa > Chordata > Actinopteri > Salmoniformes > Salmonidae > Oncorhynchus > Oncorhynchus tshawytscha. The sequence goes on from NC_056459.1 coordinate 3,441,668, forward strand.
TGTACATTTACAAAAAATGCATCTGACAGACTGTCAAAAGGTATCTGTTATGCCAATAGTTCACGCATCAATAGCACTAGATGAAACACCACATGCTGCATTGTAATGATTCCAGTTGAGCAATTCATTGTCATCAGCTGTATCCGTTTTCTTCTTCCTCTCCTTAGCATTGGGCGTTTGTTTGGGAAGCTAATGGTGAAAGTCAACGCTCGCTTGCCGCGCTGTTTTAGCTGCGACCCTTATAAATTGGGGAGTGACCCTGGTGTTGTGTCAATGAGGTGCAGGAGGAGTCCAATCTGTGATATTGTGTGTTTTAGTAGCACTCTTTGATAACTATTGGCCCCCCAAAAGAGCCTCTCATTCCCCTAATAAAACCTGATTTGTTTTCGCCCGCAGTGACCCTGGTTAGAAAGCTTGGGCTCGCTGGCAGCATCACATCACGTTGAATCGGATCAGACATCTTGGTCCCCAACCTTTAGATTTGAGCAGGGGAAAGAGAAAATGCATGATTTCTCCTCTAAACAATCTCTAAACAATTTGACTTGTAAAGAAATCATTATCTGCAGGGCTACAATAATCAATTAGAATGTGATACATTGAATGCAGCGCAATCACTCCAACTCATCTGGATTCAGATTCCCATCCACCGACTTGCTATGCTGTCATCCAGCAATGTCTAACGTCTCTCCCATGGTTTTGAATAGCATTTTCTTTTCTTTTTCAATTACAAGCTGGGGGAGAAAGGAATCGATGGGAACAGACAAATTACATACTTAAGGCATTTTGAGCAAGGCTGAAATCACACTGAGCATCATGGGCTGGATGGTTAATGAGTCAGTCAGAGTAACGCTCTTCATTTTGCTATTTGTTTCCTCTCCATTTGGCCTCCGTTTGCGGTAACTATCTGGAACTCAGTGTCATAGGCATAGCTGTCTACACCACACCAAGACATATTAAGTCTGTTTTAAACGCAGTACAGGGTGCGACTGCACCCGGTAATTCGATAAAAGCGAGTGCAGGGAGGGAGGGAGAGATGGAGTTCGGCTCGGCAGACGCACAATACGGCTGCAAGCGGATCGTCAGCGGCTCTCAAGGTGAAAAGCATCAGGTGAAGGTCTAGTCGTTTGCAATCCGGCAGGCGCTTAGATCTGCTACCCACGCACCTTGCTGCCTAAGCGCCTCAGAAAGCCACTCTGGGGATAACAAGCGGGGAAAAGCCAGAGAGGACTTAAACACACAGAAGGGTTTCTCATGGCTGAACTCAATTTGAGCTATTAGAGGGAGGAGGGAGGGAGGGTGGGGACGGAGGGAGGGAGGGAGGGAGCTTAGAGAGAAAGAGATGCAACACAGACAGAGTGGTTGTAGCACAGACATCGCTAAGTCAAAAGCTAGACATAGAGAGATTGAGTTAGGGGCCGAAGGAGACTGAGAGGGAGACTTTGAGAAATAGGCAGAAAAGAGTGATCAGGCACCGACGATCTGCTGAGAATCTGCTGAGAAGTTGTGTGTGCTTAGTCTGCCTCTACTTGCAAATCAAGATTTCCAAATGATTAGGGCCAATAGCGAAGGAGATTAGAAAAATAGCAGGGTGGATGAAGATGGGATTTTCTCAAGCAAAGATACTGTGATGCGGCTCCATGGTTACACAGTAAGAGGAGAGTGATAGTTAATAGAGGTTGCCTGCCCTAAGGGGCCCTGCCTGTGACTGACAGCACCAGCAGCATGATTTACACCCCCCTGAGATACCCAGGATGGATTGACACACACAAACACACACACAACACACACACACACACACTCGTGATCATGTGATTACTTGTGAGCCACCAAGCAGGAGGATCATGTTCAGTGATCTGGTCTTTGTTCACTCTCTCTCTCTGTCTCCCTCTCGCTAGCTCTCTCTCCTCTGCAAGGAGTGAGATGTGTTGTTAGGTGGAATTGGTGGTAAGCCCATTCACCTAACTGTACAACAGAGCAACGTGTAATTTTACAGATGTGAGTCGACACTATTTTGTCTCTAGTAGATTCTACACAGACCCACTGACTGACATAACACCAAACTCCAAAAGGAGGGCTGGAGAGTCCTGAGTGGTCCATCTCGTATTCTCAACGTGTGTGAAAGGAGCCCCGACCCAACCACAACCTTATACATCTTGTGTGCTGCTTCACGGTGCTGTTTCGATTTCAAGCGAGGCCTTTTATCTACAAGCTGAGTTTTCTTTTTGAAAAAAAGGCGTCTCAATTCTTCTCGGCTTCCCTGTAAAAAGCAACTGCCACTGAGCCTCGGTCCCCGCAGTGCTGAGAGGATTATAGCAGCCCACCAATTAGAGCCTGCCGATTCTTAAAGCCTATGAATTATTAAGAGCACCCATCGACAATGAGAAGTGGTGGAGGGCAAAAGCACACCGCCAAGGCACCTGAAAACCCGAGCTGTTAGCGGTTTGCCTGCTACAAAACCAGTATATCGACTAGTATCCAGGATTCTGTTATTGCTGCTTTCATTCCATCATATATTGGATTAATCTAGCATTGATTTATCAACGTTTCCATTTTGGAAGGGGTCGTTCCCTGGGTATGTTTTTGGGGTTCATAAATATACAGTCTCAGTGCCTTGGAGACCATGTAAGCGACTCACGTCGTTCCAGGATTTCTTTCCTGACTGGAGGTGAGGTAATGAGTCGTTGTGCATCCGAAGGGCATGCCGTTGGACGCCAGTGGCGCTTCACAGAGGGAAGCCTCCTCATAAACTCTGCGGTCCACGACTCCTCCAAGCTCCAGTGCCCGATACACGACCCTGAGATGGCCGCCGCCAAGGCCTGCCAATGTACCAGCTTTTAGGGGAACACCTCACTAATGTCCCCCGCTCCCACCATAAATATACCTCAGAGACGGTGCCAATGGGCCATAACTCTTGAGGAATGAAAATGGCCAAATGTTCCTCCTGGCCATTTTGAGCACTTGAGATGCATAGAGAGAAGAGGGGAATTTTTTTTTATTTTTCTGTGAGGCCCTGCCTCGGTGGATAACAGAGCTGTCATTATGCACAAATAATTGGATGCGTTACCCTTTTTCTTATTTCCACCAGTGACTGTCTAATGTGGCGGGGTTGTCGAATAAGTCCGTGAGTGAGAGAGCTCATGAAACTGATTACTTATGTGAATGACTGTTCTTTACCGGGAATTTAAATCCTTTAAGGCAGCTAAGTGTGGAAGTGGGGTGGGGAGAGATATGTGGCATTGTGGCGCAGGGCTTTTAAGAGTTTTCTGATTAGGTTATTTATTGTTTGGTTGCAAGGAATGAAGGAAATGAATGCTGGACTGTCTCTCTTGCCACGAAGAGAAAAAATGACTGGCTCTCAGTTTGGTCATATACATTAGTTCGGTCCTTTTCTTTTGTCACCAGAATAGCTCAAATTCCCTTTATCTGACATGACATTCGGTGTTCCCAATTTGAAATGAACACGACCCAAAATGGTTCAGTGTGCACACGAAAACAGAGTTTGTCTCGTTACCGCCCATCCCCATGCCTCTGTCCATCTCTACATCATCACACACTGATTTGACCCACAAGTCAGTTTGGTAAACGCCAGTCTGTACGCAGACTTTTGAATGTTCGCATGAAACTCCGTCGCCAATTCGATGGAAACCTAGCTAATGATTAACAGGTGTCTTATTTGTCACAGGTTTTCTCTCGCTTGCTCATTATTTTTCCACTTAGGACATTTATAACATTAGTGATTCCCACAAGACAGTACACACAGCTGTCTATGCAGTGTTCCAGCAGAAATAAGATGGGTTTTATACCATGGGAAGAATTCAAAGATATGCTGTCATGATGTAAGGATGTGATCAAGGCCACACACATTCAGTTTTATATCTGTTATTGGATTAATACATCATAATAATCAGGGGTGAAAGTGGATTTAATTTCTTCCCGGTACGGGACCTCCTGGGTGTGCCTGCGAGTGCACCCAAAAAATGCACGGGCAAGACAGAAAATTGGTACCCCTCCTTCCATCCCCACTAAACTAGAATAGTGTACAGCAGGGGTCGTCAATAGGTTTGGCCTTGGGCCAATTTTTTTCTCAGCTAATAGTCAGCAAAGCAGAACATATTAGCAGCCCAATTCATAGGCCTATGCTACAAATTAAGCACAACTTTTTTTTAACACATCTGCTTAGTAGGCTATATAATCAGTTCACTGTCAATAACATATCCCAATATTTTCAATCTGATTACACTGATAAAATAACCAATGTCTCTGTTAAATCATTTTTTAATGTTTATTTGTGCATTGATTGGGGGGAAAAAACAGCTTGCAGCCAAGAGAAGATTTTGCTGTGAAAAAGTCTCAAAAGAAAGGTGGATAGTGAAAATAAATTTTTCCGGGAAGAAGGGACAGAGAATTTCTTATTCTTATCATATTTCTCCAATGTCAAACCAGAGTGTCTTGTTTGCAACAAAACGGTTGCTGTTTGCAAATAATGTAACATTAGACATCCATATGAATCTAAGCATGGCACTTTCAAAAGTTACCTCTCCTCCCAGACAGAGGCCAGACCAACGCAAAAAAATGTACGCTTCAACTGCTTTCCACTCGTCCATTGTTTAAACCCATGCAGCTTTTAGGGAAGCACTTCTGTTGTTGGCTTAAGCATCTCCTATTTTCAGAAAGGGAAAAGCAAAGTCAATGTTCTGCCTCCTCGGAAATATCGAAGGCCGTAGCTCAGCCTCAGAACGTCAAATACATAAATCAAGTTAAGTTAAGAGTGAACAGTATTGTGATAGAATGCTTTATTTGATCTGGATACCTTTTTATATATTTATTTCAAAATAGAAAGCTAACAGTAGGTATCCTTTTTTACCCTTTCCTTTAAAAAAGGGTATGTCATACCCTCATTCAATTTGAGCCCTGGTTTTAACACACCCTTCCCAAACACGGCGCCATTTAAGGAGTGCATGGTGACAGTATTGGACGATTTGGCTATACTGACAAATCTATGGATAGCGTAACTGTGTCGGTCAAACGGGTTGAATAGGAAGACATCGGCTCCAAGAAAGCCCTCTTGTTGTTAGTGAAGTCAAATTCAAATGAAGACGACTGTTGAAATGAATTTCTTTCAGCACCACTTGCTGTCCACCTCTTTCTCATTACGCCACAGCCACTCCAAAGCTGATGACTGCCTGCTTGCCTTTCTAGTTGACCTGCACTCTCTCTCCTCGTTAATGATTGAAAAAGGGTCTAATACATTTGGTCACCAGCCTATGCGCTACAGAAAAAACACATAGGCTTAGAAAACAAAAACAAGTGCTATCTAGAACCTAAAATGGTTCTTCGGCTGTCCCCATAGGAGAACCCTTTGAAGAACCCTTTTTGGTTCCAGGTAAAAATCCCTTTTTGGGGTCCAAGAAGGAACCCAAAACCCAACTTGAAACCCAAAATGGTTCTACCTGAAACGAAAAAGGGTTCTACCTGGAACTTCTTCTATGTGAACAGAACCCTTTTTTTTCTAAGACTGTACTCCTTCTACCGTAGATTACATTATTTATGTTTCATGAATTCGATGCAGCATTGGTGGAGCACCGCAGTGCTGCGTCTCTCCGACAGTACCCTGGAGAGGCGGGCTGGGCATGGAAAAGCTCAATATTTAGCGCTCCTGCCTCTAGCAAAGAGGGCGCTGCTTATCACGGGACAGCATCGGTGCTGAACCCTCATGCCATTGGGTGAGAGAAGTATGTTGTTTTTTTGGGGCAGAATAATGTGAGGTGTTATGGGTCGTTGGAGGTGCGTCTTTGTCAGGTTAGTTTGGAAAATGGGCCACCATCCACTTGCAACATATTCCCAGCCACCAAACAGTGGTGAATAGAGAGAGACATCTGTGACACAAAACACCACAAAGTCTAATGACATTTGGCGACTGTCATTTGGGTCTCCACTGCTGTCCTCGTGCGTCCTCGGTGTCGGCCTCTCATCTCTGCCTTGGCAAAAGGTCTGTGTTCTCATCGAACCACATCTCATTTTGGAGCGTATGGCGATACCAACCCGTTTTCAAGTCCATTCGCTCATTTGTCATGCCTCTGACATGCGGTAATGATAAATAATGGTGTAATAGCCTACAGTTTTGACATTTTGTTTTCATTATTGTGACAGGCACATATTTTACCGGTAAAACGCCACCTTACTTTCACCCCTGATAATAATATAATGACTAAAATGTCAAATCTAAAAATACAGTGGCAAGAAAAAGTATGTGAACCCTTTGGAATTACCTGGATTTCTGCATAAATTGATTTGTTCTTCATCTATGTCACAACAATAGACAAACACAGTGTGCTTAAACTAATAACATACAAATTATTGTATGTTTCTTGTCTATATTGAATACATCATTTAAACATTCACAGTGTAGGTTGGGAAAAGTATGTGAACCCCTAGGCTAATGTCTTCTCCGAAAGCTAATTGGAGTCAGGAGTCAGCTAACCTGGAGTCCAATCAATGAGACGAGATTGGAGATGTTGGTTAGAGCTGCCCTGCCCAATAAAAAAACACTGACAAAAATTGAGTTTTCTATTCACAAGAAGCATTGCCTGATCAAATCAAATTGTATCAGTCGCTTACACATTGTAACGATCGTCGTTGGAATGAGACCAAAGTGGAAATTGTTCATATTTAAAGTTCACAAAAAACACTCAAACAAAATGACAAAAAGAGCACAGTTCTGTCAGGGAAACAACCTAAACAGAAAACAATCACCCACAACTAAAATGGGGAAAGCAGGCTACCTAAGTATGATTCTCAATCAGACAACGATCGACAGCTGCCTCTGATTGAGAACCATACCAGGCCGAACACAGAAATACAACAAAGAAAAAAGAGCATAGACTACCCACCCCAACTCACGCCCTGACCAACTTAACACAAAGACAAAATAAAGGAACTAAGGTCAGAACATGACGCACATATTTAGCTGATGTTATTGCGGCTGTAGCGAAATGCTTGTGTTCCATGCATTGCTTGATGTGAACCATGCCTCGAACAAAAGAGATCTCAGAAGAACTAAGATTAAGAATAGTTGACTTGCATGAAGCTGGAAATACAAACAATGTAGCTATTCCCTCCGCAAGGCAATCAAACAAGCTAAGCGTCAATAGAGACAACGTAGAGTCGCAATTCAACGGCTCAAACACCAGACGTATGTGGCAGGGTCTACAGTCAATCACAGATTACAAAAAGAAAACCAGCCCCGTCACGGACCACCTCTTGCTCCCAGACAAATTAAACACATTTTGCTCACTTTGAGGACAATACAGTGCCACTAACACAGCCCACTACCAAAACCTGTGGACTCTCCTTCACTTTGGCCAACGTGAGTAAAACATTTAAAAGTGTTAACCCTCGCAAGGCTGCCGGCCCAGATGGCATCCCTAGACGCGTCCTCAAGGCATGCGCAGACCAGCTGGCTGGTGTGTTTACGGACATATTCAATCAATCCTTATCCCAGTCTGCTGTTCCCACAAGCTTCAAGGGGGCCAACATTGTTCCTGTTCCCAAGAAAGCTAAGGTAACTGAGCTAAATTACTTTCGCCCTATAGGAAACAACATTACCACCCCGCTGATCCTCAACACTGGGGCCCCACAAGGGTGCGTTCTCAGCCTTCTCCTGTACTCCCTGTTCACCCACGACTAAGTGGCCATGCAAGCCTCCAACTCAATCATCAAGTTTGCAGACGACACTACAGTGGTAGGCTTGATTACCAACAATGACGAGACGGCCTACAGGGAGGAGGTAAGAGCCCTCGGAGTGTGGTGTCAGGAAAACAACCTCGCACTCAACTTCGACAAAACAAAGGAGATGATTGTGGACTTCAGAAAACAGCAGAGGGAGCACCCCCCTATCCACATCCACGGGACAGTAGTGGAGAAGGTTGAAAGTTCCTTGGCGTACACATCACGGACAAACTGAAATGGTCCACCCACACAGACAGCGGGGTGAAGAAGGCGCAGCAGCTCCTTTTCAACCTCAGGAGGCTGAAGAAATTTGGCTTGTCACCAAAAGCACTCACAAACTTTTACAGATGCACATTCGAGCGCATCCAGTCGGGCTGTATCACTGCCTGGTACAGCAACTGCTCCGCCCACAACCGTAAGGCTCTCCAGAGGGTAGTGAGGTCTGCACAACCTGCCCTTCAGGACACCTACAGCACCCGATGTCACAGGAAGACCAAAAAGATCATCAAGGACAACAACCACCCGAGCCACTGCCTGTTCACCCCGCTATCATCCAGAAGGCGAGGTCAGTACAGCTGCATCAAAGCTGGGACCAGGAGCCTGAAAAACAGCTTCTATCTCAAGGCCATCAGACTGTTAAACATCCATCACTAACATTGAGTGGCTGCTGCCAACATACTGACTCAAATCTCTAGCCACTTTAACAATAAAACATTGGATGTACTATATGTATTACAAGTTACTTTAAACAATGCCACTTTGCACTAACATCTGCTAACCATGTGTATGTGACAAATACAATTTGATTTAAAGACATGAACACGTATAATTGTTTGTGTGTTAGTTTAAGCAGATTGCGTTTGTCTATTGTTGTTACTTAGATGAAGATTAGATCAAATGTTAGGTCCCAATTTATGTAGAAATCCAGGTAATTCCAAAGGTTTCACATACTTTTTCTTGCCACTGAATATGCCATTTTAGCAGCCGCTTTTATCCAAAGCGACTTAGTCATTCATGCATACGTGTTAATCTGGGTGAAGGATATGTTGTTGTGGGTACTAGACACATTCGCATCAAGCACAGTCAGAACTCTTGTGGACTAATGGAATAGGTCATTTAATGCTAGGACTAACAGGGACATAGCAGTAATACGTGACTAGCAGCACGGTTAGATATGGCTGCAGTTCTGTGCTCTCAGAAAGTCGTGTCGACTATCCCAATGCTCGCCTCCTGCGTCTGCCGGCTGCTTCCTGTGGTATCCCTCTCCTCCGACTCGTATGCGTCGTACAGACATAAAACGCCGCATGGGCCGTATTGTCATGCTAATCGTCCGTCCCATGGTAGTTGACCGACCCGTCCGCCATTCCCTCCACAATGAGTCTCCTGTCTTGGGGATTTAGCGGGGGCCTGCCGCTGGCTGCCGTCAGCGCCAAGGATCTTCCTGTTCATGTGGTAATCTGTGTGGTAGGACAATGGGCGGATCGCAGTTCCCTCAGAGGCTGGCCCGACACATTCACACAGAGAATGGAGGGCCAACGGCGCACAACAATAGCGCGCGACTATCGTCTGAGGGAAAGAGTCCATTGGAGGGTAAATAAATAGTTTAGAAAACACTTTAGCAAATACAATAGACAAGACCACCGGAGCTGAATTCATCTTTTATCTCTCCCCATAACTTGCCATGGTTTGTGAAACTCTGTAGGTCGGCAATACAAATGGATAAACAGAAACTGCAAATTTGTGAAATCTGGAATAGTTTTTATAATTTTTCACTGGCGGAAGTTTCTCCCCCTAGAAAATTAATCTAGAGCTCATCATATAAGCTTTTGCATGTGTAATGCAGCCCATATTGTAGCTAGATTTGAATAGGTTTTTATATATAACAGACAAAAAAAGTAAAAATTACATGAGAAAACTATTTTAAAAAATACATACCTACTGTTGTCACAGACTCTTGTCAGAGTGACATTTTCCACTCCAAAAAAACATACGCCCGATCCCTGACCATTGCCTTGTTTTGCACCCAGTAAACTCTTCCCCAGTGAAGGCATGGCAGACCTGAGTCATTGCGGTAGGGAGGAAACATTACAACGTTACACTCTCATATTCCACAGCGCTGGTGACTTATCTCATGAATAAATCACACCACCTACCAAGGGCTGGACAAACACTGTAATTCTCCCCCATTGGCAGGGTTCCCCATCACTAGCCTATAGCATTGATGTACAACAGCACTGCGCTTTCTCTCTCTCTCTCTCTCTCTCTCTCTCTCTCTCTCTCTCTCTCTTACACTATATGTCTCTTACTCTGTCTCTTTGTTTCTTTTATTTCACACTTTCTTCTTTTTCGCTGGCTGCCCAGTATGGCTCATGTTATTAAAGCACAAATTGCTCGAAACCCACACCGATTTGAACTCCACTTGGGAGAGCTGGGAAAAAGCTCAGAACGTTCCTCTTTTTCCAGTAAGTCATGGGGATAGATGGCATAGATTCCTGCCCAGGGATGTCTAACACTCTTTCCCCTAACTTACTGGGAGAGTCTTGTTTCAAGTTTCGCTAAGGGATGCCAATACAATAAACCCAGAACAGCACATGTCCAAACTTCTCTCGTGTGTCACTTTGTGCTATCTCTAAGCCAACCATTGCGTCAGAATGATGGATTCTTCTGTGAATGTCAACAATAGCTTTACTAAGATGCACAAACTAGTTTTTCTTCTTCATCAACATACTATGTATATACTCAAAACCATTACAATAGGTTACGTATAGTATTGCTGTCCGCAATTTGGATATACACACAACATATCTCTACTGCCTATTCATGATGAAACCCTGCAGTTTGCTTAGTGTGTGAGGCGGTGGGATGGGATGTAGAGGGTTTGTGTTGAGTAATGCAGTATTCCACAGAGGAGAGCCTGTTGCTTAAGATGTTGGAATCTGGTACATCGTCTTCTTTGGCCTACTAAACTCTGCTTACAACACTGCATCAGCTCCCCGATGGCACTTAACAGGGAAGAGGAGGAGGAGGAGGGGTTTGAGGATGGAGAGGGGGAGGAGGAGGAGGGGGAGGAATGAGGGAGAAGGAGGGAAGATGATGGTTCCATGGTTCTTGAATACTGAGGCCTGAAGCGAAACAAGACCGTGACTAACACCAGCGCACTCCCATCTTCCTCCAGCTCTGTGTTACTCAACTATACATTCGATATGGTCTGCATTTTTTTGGGGGGCTAGTTGAGTTGAAACTACAGTTTGGGAACTACATACATGTTCAAGTAGTTTATTTGACATTTGCAGGCTTTGAAAAAGCATACATTTAGAATTGTTAGCGATGTCTCACAGGAGTCAATCTTGCCATTCAGCCCCCTTGAGGGCACCTTAGTCTGTTTTTGTGTAGGAGAGGAATTCATACCTTTTAGCAGACAGATCAATTCAAAACGTGTGCGTTCCTTTGAGAGGAATGCAACAAAATAGTCCATAAAAGACAATGAAACAGTCATTGTGTCCATGCTGGTTTGTCATCATTTGTGCAAATCTACCATAGCAGTGCCTGGCACTTGGTGCCAGCATCCAGTCTGGCTTTTGTCATTGATGCCTCATGGAATAGATTCCCTGGGGGCCTAAAGTGACATACCAGAGATGGTAGGGATGTTTTAGATGTTAAAAAGAAAGACGGCATATTCAAGACAGGTGTTGGGGATCCTGCATGCGTTCGTGTGTGTTAGGATGCACACAGACGCTTGTAGATCTGTACTACGCATGTGTGAGTGAGGCTGCCAGAGAAAAGCAGTGTTGCGGATCGGAATTCCTCCTCACTGGCACGTGGTGCCCTAATTAGAGAGGGGGGCTACACACGCACCAGACAGATAGAATGCGATAAAAGGGGCCTATCTATCTCGCTTTACACACCAGTATGCCTGGGCATGTACTGTTCTGTACACACAGAGAGAGGTGTGTATGTATGAACACTCACGCACGCAGGCAGACACAGATACGTACACACACACGCATGCACGCGCACACACACACACACACACACACACACACACACACACACACACACACACACAAACAACTTCCTCCTCACTGGCACGTGGTGCCCTAATTAGAGAGGGGGGCTACACACGCACCAGACAGATAGAATGCGATAAAAGGGGCCTATCTATCTCGCTTTACACACCAGTATGCCTGGGCATGTACTGTTCTGTACACACAGAGAGAGGTGTGTATGTATGAACACTCACGCACGCAGGCAGACACAGATACGTACACACACACGCATGCACGCGCACACACACACACACACACACACACACACACACACACACACACACACACACACACACACACAACTAGCTCTGTTGTGGATTGTACAGCCACTCACAGTCCCATAGCATAGGGGGTGTTTGGAATGCTTGATAAGGGCGTCGATCCGGCTCTAGCATAGTCTGTATATAGCCATCCCTAGTGCTACGAGGCAGACAGTACAGACATTACTCAAATTCAACTATATATACAACTGTACAGTAGATATGTGTGTCAGTGTATGTGTGTGGGTGACACAGTGTGTGTCTTTGTGGGTTTGCCTCCCCCATTGGTCAGTGGGCTGTAACTCTGGGACAGGACGGCGGTGGCCTTTGAGCTTCACCACCAGCTCTTGCGCCAATTACCCCCTTATTTATGAATTTGAGCACAGTTGACCTTCTGTAGGAGAGACTTAAATTTGTTTTGGCTGAAGAACGGCAGAACAAATGGTCTGTCGGGAGCGGAGCGGCCCCCTCTCCTCCCAGCCCTCCCTGCACATCAGCAGTAACTCTCCTCCACCCAGGCCCTGCTTCTTTGCCTGCAGCCAATGGAGCTAGATGGAACGGCAGCTATTCGTGCGCTGTGTATATCTGCTTATGTGAGCGGATGGATGTGTACGGCAGAGGAGATGTTGTACTTTAATGCATGACCTGCATTGGTCTATCACCTGGTAAGACGTGCTTGTGCACGTACGCGTGCTCAGGCGCACGAAAGTTGCGTATGTGTTTCGGATAGCACTGTGTGTGTGTGTGTGTCCTTTGTTTGACTGCAGCAGTGCAGGGAGGGTAGGGATGTTGCAGGCTCATGACTGGATTGGCAGACACATGTCTGAAAGTGAGGGAGGGGGAGAGAAGAAGAGGGAGTGAGGGCGAGAGATAGGTCACACAGGAGTGGGCCGTGCCCCCAACCTCGCCTCTGTTTGTGTTTGGGATTCCTGTGAGAAAACACAACTGACTCCTGAAGAATGCGCTCCCAATTAGAGAGAGAGAGAGAGAGAGAGAGAGGAAAGGAGAGCGAGTGAGCGAGAGAGAGGGGATACCCCTGCTCTCCCAGCAACACTGCAGCTCTACTTAACAGAATAAATCCCCATTCAATCTGCACAAAACTCCCCACCCCATTCAGTCTGCACACTGTGGATAATCGAACAGAGAGCTACCTACTTATCCTATCAGTCACAATATATAAAACGCAGCAGAGTGTACCCAAGCTACGGTAACCAGAAGTAAATTGAATAAACCAATTGAATAAATCCAACTGTTTCGTATAGAGTCCGTTTCAATTGGGTGTAATTGCGCAGGAATGAAAATAAAAATATCCATTATAAACCAGTAGCCAATTTGTTTTCTTATTGTGTTTGCGCTAGTATGATTGTGAGTGTTGTGACTGTTTCTTAAAAACAGGTTCAAGAGCTCGGGGAGAACTATAGTGGGGCAAAAAAGTATTTAGTCAGCCACCAATTGTGCAAGTTCTCCCACTTAAAAAGATGAGAGAGGCCTGTAATTTTCATCATAGGTACACTTCAACTATGACAAAATGAGAAAAAAAATCCAGAGAATCACATTGTAGGATTTTTAATGAATTTATTTGCAAATGATAGTGGAAAATAAGTATTTGGTCACCGACAAACAAGCAAGATTTCTGGCTCTCACAGACCTGTAACTTCTTCTTTAAGAGGCTCCTCTGTCCTCCACCTGTTACCTGTATTAATGGCACCTGTTTGAACTTGTTATCAGTATAAAAGACTCCTGTCCACAACCTAAAACAGTCACACTCCAAACTCCACTATGGCCAAGACCAAAGAGCTGTCAAAGGACACCAGAAACAAAATTGTAGACCTACACCAGGCTGGGAAGACTGAATCTGCAATAGGTAAGCAGCTTGGTTTGAAGAAATCAACTGTGGGAGCAATTATTAGGAAATGGAAGACATACAAACCACTGATAATCTCCCTCGATCTTGGGCTCCATGTAAGATCTCACCCCGTGGGGTCAAAATTATCACAAGAACGGTGAGCAAAAATCCCCGAACCACACGGGGGGACCTAGTGAATGACCTGCAGAGAGCTGGGACCAAAGTAACAAAGCCTACCATCAGTAACACACTACGCCGCCAGGGACTCAAATCCTGCAGTGCAAGATGTGTCCCCCTGCTTAAGCCAGTACATGTCCAGGCCCGTCTGAAGTTTGCTAGAGAGCATTTTGATGATCCAGAAGAAGATTGGGAGAATGGCATATGGTCAGATGAAACCAAAATATAACTTTTTGGTAAAAACTCAACTCGTCGTGTTTGGAGGACAAATGCTGAGTTGCATCCAAACAACACCATACCTACTGTGAAGCATGGGGGTGGAAACATCATGCTTTGGGGCTGTTTTTCTGCAAATGGCCCAGGACGACTGATCCGTGTAAAGGAAAGAATGAATGGGGCCATGTATCGTGAGATTTTGAGTGAAAACCTCCTTCCATCAGCAAGGGCATTGAAGATGAAACGTGGCTGGGTCTTTCAGCATGACAATGATCCCAAACACACCGCCCGGGCAACGAAGGAGTGGCTTCGTAAGAAGCATTTCAAGGTCCTGGAGTGGCCTAGCCAGTCTCCAGATCTCAACCCCATAGAAAATCTTTGGATGGAGTTGAAAGTCCGTGTTGCCCAGCAACATGCCCCAAAACATCACTGCTCTGCATGGAGGAATGGTCCAAAATACCAGCAACAGTGTGTGAAAACGTTGTGAAGACTTACAGAAAACATTTGACCTCTGTCATTGCCAACAAAGGGTATATAACAAAGTATTGAGATAAACTTTTGCTATTGACCAAATACTTATTTTCCACCATAATTTGCAAATAAATTCATAAAAAAATCCTACAATGTGATTCTCTGGATTTCTTTTTCTCATTTTGTCTGTCATAGTTGAAGTGTACCTATGATGAAAATTACAGGCCTCTCTCATCTTTTTAAGTGGGAGAACTTGCACAATTGGTGGCTGACTAAATACTTTTTTGCCCCACTGTATATAGCTTTGGGAGTTTTGGATATAGTTTTGGAGGCGATGGAATTCTGTGATCTTGTGTCTCGGCAGACTATCTCCTCCCACGCGGCCCAGCCGGCTGGAACTTAAATGATGACAAATCAACCCAAATATTTATGTCCGTCGAATTGTTATTTGGCTCAGGTCACGGCACTCGCCGCCTTTTTAGTTATCCCCATGAAACATTCGTGTTTTTTTTTTCACATTTCTAATAGTTTTCAACCACCAAGCTGTCGTAGTCACTCTCACTAACACGCCTCAGCCTTAAAATGTCACTTAAACACCAGTCGACTGTTAATGCCTGGTGCTATTGAGGTTTATGGTTGTCCAATGAGCTGTTTACATGTTGACAGTGTAAGAGTGATAATGTAATGTAGGTTCCATGAACGCCCTTTACTGTAAAATGCCTTGCTCCCCATTGCAATGTAGTCATGCACACCCTCTATCTTGTACTCATATACACATACTAAACAATGTACCCATATCATTTATACCATTTAAGTGCTTTTCATTATACAAGAATAATCTCAAAGTGCATAAAATAAAAGATGAACTAGAAAGAAATAGTCAAATAAATAAATTAAAATGATAATATAATGAACAGAAATGTTTAATAATATAATGATATCATGAAAGCAACAATCAAAGTCATTCTCAATCCTAACACACAATTTAACTTAGTTTGCTCTTGAATGCGGTGTCGCGAGACTGACGTGATAGCCATATGTTCATAGTGACAGAAAAACACTCGGTTACTGATCCAAATCTATTTTCTTACGCTAAGTCAGCTTTTCATAGCAACAGGAGTCGCCTCTACGTTAAAAACAAAACACGACACACAAACTGCATCTAACATGGACCCGAGTTTTGGGAAAACTCTGAGATAGACCAATCAGCATGTTTAAAAATAGCCTGGTCTCCTCTGTGGCTGGTGCTCGGGCTGCTCTGCTGCTCTGCTGTATCCTAGAGCCCAGCTCTCGCCTTTTGTTTTGTTTCTCTGGATGGAAGGCCCCCAGGCTAACCGGAAGTCCAGTGGGATTTTGGAAGGAGGCACTGTGTGACTTGTTCTCTCCCTCTCTTTGTTTTGGTCTATCGAGCTCTCGATTTTCACTCTCTATCGCAACCTCTCTCTTTTTCTCTCGCTCTCTGCCCCCCCCCATAGATATCTCTCTGTCTGCCTAGCCTCCTAATAGGAGACATTGGCTTTAGCATCTGTCCTTAGGGCAGTGGGAGATTAGTTCCTCCTCACTCCTCTGGCTATGGGTTTACCGTGGGATAGAGAGACAAAGGAAGTGGATGGGACGACACACTGTATCTTTCTGCTTGAAGACACAGTGGTTTAAGAACACGTGTTTACGGTCTGGCTTTTCCGTCACCCTTCGTGTATTGGGGTTTTGGGTTAGGCAGTCATACTGTATACTTGCTGTACAGATACTGTCTGCATACATGATCATTCAGCTTGTCTTGTGAGTCATAACTGAGATTTGCGGCACACATTTTTAATAGGGCTGGGAATTGCCAGGGACCTCACAATACGATATTATCACGACACTTAGCTGCCAATACAATATGTATTGTGATCCCCCATCCCCCCCCCCCGCCGTCACAACAAATGAATTGCTTATTTTTTTGTAGTGTAGCTGAGCCTTAACAGTTATGCTTATCACAAGCACACATACAAACAAACATACAGTACCTTCAGAAAGTGTTCATACCCCTTGACTTATTCCACATTTGGTTGTGTTACAGCCTGAATTCAAAATGGATTAAATAGATCATTTTCCTCACTCATCTACACACAACACCCCATAATCACAAAGTGAATACGTCTTTAGAAATTTTTGCTAATTTATTCAAAATGAAACACATAAATATACATAATTATTCACACCCCTGAGTCAGTATATGTTAGAATCAACTTTGCCAGTGATTACAGCCATGTGTCTTTCTGGGTAATATTTGCCCATTATATTATTTGTTTAATTCTTCGAGTTTTGTCAAATTAGTTGTTCAACATTGCAAGACAAGCATATTAATTCTAAACTAACTCGGCCACTCATGAACTTTCACTGTCTTCTTGGTAAGCAACTTCAGTGTACATTTGACCTTTAGGTTTTAGGTTATTGTCCTGCTGAAAAGTTAATTAATCTTCTAGTGTCTGGTGAAAACCAGACTGAACCAGGTTTTCCTCTAGGATTTTGCCTGTGCATAGCTCCATTCCGTTTCTTTTTTATCCTGAAAAACTCCCCAGTTCCATAACGATTTCAAGCATACCCATAACATGATGCAGCCACCACAATACTTGAAAATTTTGAGAGTGGTACTCAGTAATGTGTTGTATTGGATTTGCCCCAAACGTAACACTTTTGGTCAAAATGTTAATTGCTTTGACACATTTTTTGCAGTATTACTTTAGTGCTTTATTGCAAACAGGATGCATGTTTTGGAATATTTTTATTCAGTACAGGCTTTCTTCTTTTCACTCTGTCAATTAGGTTAGAATTGTGGAGTAGCTACAATGTTGTTGATCTATCCTCAGTTTTCTCCTATCACAGTCATTAAACTAAAGTCACCTCTGGCCTCATTGTGAAACCCCTGAGCGGTTTCCTTCCTCTCCGGCAACTGAGTTAGGAAGGACACCTGTATCTTTGTAGTGACTGGGTGTATTGATACTCCATCCAGTGTAATTAACACTTCACCATGCTCAAAGGGATATTCAATGTCTGCATTTTTAAATGTTTTACCCATCTACCAATAGGTGCCCTTCTTTGTGAGGCATTGGAAAACCTCCCTGGTCTTTGTAGTTGAATCTGTGGGACCTTACAAACAGTTGTATGTGTGCAGTACAGAGATGAGGTAGTCATTTAAAAATCATGTTAAACACTATTATTGCACACAGAGAGTCCATGCAACTTATTATGTGACTCGTTAAGAACATTTTTACTCCTGAACTTATTTAGGCTTGATATAACAAAGGGGTTGAATACTTATTGATTCAAGGCATTTCAGCTTTTCTGACTCCACTTTGACATTATGGGGTATTGCGCAGTCATCCTCGCTCGCTCGCTCACTCGCTCACTCGCTCACTCACTCACTCACTCACTCACTCACTCACTCACTCACTCACTCACTCACTCACTCACACACACACACCAAAAGTGTCATAGCTCCCTCCAAGCAGTGTAGGCTGAAGGGGACTGGCGCTCTGATATTGACACCATGGCTGCAGTGTGGTTGGCCCTCTGCCAGTCCTCAGTGACTGCTGCCGTGGACCCCTATAAATCAGACCCAATTACCAGGCTACAGCACAGGCCCTTTCATCCACTCACAGGCAGGCAGAGAGGGCAAACACAGGCCCCATACCAACTACTGTAACACAGGCCCCATACAAACCACTGTAGCCTACTCCCTCCATCTATGGACCTCATATCTGCTACGTGTTCATACCACAAACATACTGGTGTGGATATGATATGTAAAGTACCGGGTGTCTGTCCATATTTACAAATTGTCTTTGTTTGAATTACAGTAGGAGGACCAGTCCAGTATTATTTGAGTGTTTTCTATCTTTTTTGATTTATTTGTATTTTTACTGTAGCCTAATGTTTCTTTTTTTTAATCAAGCCTTGGTTGGAATGGCATTTGCTTGGATTGCGCACACACACACACTCACACACACACACACACACACATTCCCACACATTCCCCTTCTCTCTCTCTCTCTCTCTCTCTCTCTCTCCCCCCCCCCTACCCCTGACAGCCCTTCCCTTTCTCCAATCAGAAGAAATGTGTGCGCAGTGTGCCTCGGTGTGTGTGTATATACTGTACAGCCCGCCACAGCCGTATATACGATACGATAGATTTATCATCCTCGGTTAATACACTCATAAACATTCTCCAGTGTGTCACAGTGTCGGCAGAGCCCCCTCCATGGCTAGCTCAGTAAATTGGCCCCGTGTAAACCATTCTACCCATCTGAAACGGGAAGTTTGTCTCATTTGCCACCGGAGGTTTTGAAGTGTCGTAACCATCTCCTCTTACCGAAGGCAGTCAGCAAGGCAGCAGAGATCCTCTTTGTCAAGTGCTGTATTCAACTCCCATCAGCCAGATATGTGAAGGAGATGTTTCTATATTTCCGAGGGGGGCAGTTTTTTTTTTTGTTTTTTTTTTTGCATCTCACAGACTGACAGGTTGAGCAGGCTGAGGGTAAATACCAGTCACGGACAATCCAGAAGAGGAACAAATCTGTTAAAGTCGAGAGGAGAAACAGGGAAAAGGAGAGAGGAAAAGATGGAGTAATTGGATACACAGACTGTCAACCACACATGCTGGTCGGTGTGCACTCACATTCCCATACACACACTCACATTCCCCCACACACACACACACACACACACACACACATTCCCCCCCACACACACACACACACACACACAAACAGAGCTCCTCAGGGACCCCTGGCACCCTCTCATTTCTCATCCCGGGGCTTCTTACTTTTCCCTTTGATAACCTCCCTCTTTCCCAGCACTGTAAGTAATGGGTCAAGGTTGATCCTCCGTGCCTTATTGTGTAAGATTTCAGCTTCTGACCTTAAAAATGCAAGCAAATCGATAGGGCGGGACACGTGAATTCCAAAGCCCAGGACATAAGCCAAAGTCTGGAGTGGAGGGAGGAATGTGGAGCTGCACAATATACTAGGGAGCAAAGAGACTCTTTCACGTCACCTTCAATAGGGACCAACACCGTATCGCCAGTGTGCGGCAGTGAATTTGCATGTAAATTGTGTGTCACCCAGTGAGTTTAGTGTAGAGTGGGTAATCTAAAGTACCGCAGAGGGAGAGAGAGATGCACCCTAGCTCAGAGATTATTCAACACTTGGATTTTAATCTTCATTTGGCGCGTGTCAAAATGTACAGGGACACTTTGTTTTAGATGAATAATACACTTAGAAATACACATTCTTTGGAGGATGATGTCATGTACTGTACCTTGTACACAGAACACAGACTGTCTGTGTTACAGTGATAGTTCATATGCACTTTAGAAACACTCACAGTAGCCAATATGGTGTAATTCAAGACAATGAAATGACTATGGCATCTACAACATAACATGTAAAACTATCAAGGCCTCCCAGCAGTGGAGTGATAGATGTGGATTTTTAGGCAGACTCACCCTAACAGTGTTTCCGCTGCAGCCGTTTAGCTGTGCCATTGGCAAAATCATTGACGCCACAGCCCAAAAATATGGAACATGAACAAGTGTTTCTGCCGAGGCTCACTTTGGAGATGATAGAACAGTCCACGTTTACTTTCCCTCTGCAAACAAAACAAGTAATGAATAGAAACATCTGTCAGAGAGGGAAATGTGCATTCTGACAAGCAGTCAATGCACAACAAATCTTGCAAGAGCAGCGCTTTCAATAGCCTTTGATTAAAAGATGGGGATCCCAGCTTTCCATTTCTACTTTATTTATTTCTCAACTCCTCAATCTGCACCATTTTAACCCTGGAGTTTTTAGCAACGGCATAAGGGAAAGTGGGGCTAAATGTAAACACGGGTCAATTGCAGGGTAACTTGGGGTAAACTGACACCCTAACCTCAAATTTTTGGGGGAGTGACTTACATTTTTGGGGGATGAGACAGATGCCATTTTTAGCAACAGTGGTGGCAACCAGGGAATGTGTTGGAGGGAAACAATGGTGACATTGAAGTGATTTCTGTGACAAGTACAGGCAGGGGGCATATTACCCCTGTTTACAGATTACCCCAAGTTACCCTAACAGGTAGGCCTACATTATATTCCCTGTGTTTATGCAAGTTTTTTGGGTTCATAAAACAAGTTAAAAGATCACATTTGGGATATGGCTAATGATTCAGACTTTTTATTTATAGCCACTATGGCATCAGTTGGGCTTCAGGTGATAATGCTTATTGCTATTAGCACAGCTAATAACATGGACCATGCATAGGCTATATAGATGGTCCAATATGTTCAAATAATTTGAACAAATCATTTACCAATATTTTATTCTGGAGGTGGAAATGTATTTGTAGATAGTGTCAGCATAATAATTTCCATTCACTTTGGAGTAGAATGTCCTTTAAAAAAAGTCTTCCAGAACTGAGCTTGTCAGTCCTTCTACATAAAATGTATCCTGACCCCCAAAATACCCCCCAGTAAATGTCCAGTCTCCTTCCTAAATGGACTGTGTACTACCACCAGGTCTTGCTTTCTCTCTCTCTCTCTCTCTCTCTCTCTCTCTCTCCCCCCCCCCCACAATATGCTGTAGCTCGGCAGCGAGGAACCACATTGTTTGTACTCAATACTCTACTCAGAGAGTGGCTGGCCGTCAGTTCCAGTTAGCCCAGCATGATAATTGGCCTCCCATTGATAGACGTGGGCTCCCTTCACGCTCCAGGGGCCTCGGCTCATTGTCAGAGGAGGCGACACACTGCCCGAGCACACTCAAAACAGCACATCAAATCAGCCATGCTTCACGGGCCGGGTGCTAATGTGTGGGGCGGATACGATGAGTGGTGCGTGTGTGTTTGTTTTATCCGGGGGTAGGAGGTCTCCCAAATCACAGTGTGCAGTGTCTCTCCGGGGAGGCTATGGGGTTAACGTGGTTAACTGGAGCCGCTGGTGGCGTTTAAGCTATACTCTCTCGCTTTTCTCCTCTTTCTCCATCACTGCCCACCCCTTTCTCTCTCTCTCTCTCTCTCTCTCTCTCTCTCTCTCTCTCGTACTATTCCTTCCTCTCTTTCTTTCTGTCTTTCTCCCCCTCACCCGTTCTCCCTCTTTCTCGATCCCTCTGTATGTCTTCTATGCCCACAGGGGCCCCACGTTCCCATCCCTGGAATAGAGATATAAATGGGATGTGAGCAGGGAGCCCTGACTCTCACACCATAAATCCACACTAATGGGAACACAGCCACATGGAGGGGGAGAGAGGAGGCTGCAGAGAGAGAGAAAGAGAAAAGGGAAGAGGGATTTAGTGTACAGACGATGGGAGAGAGAAGGAATAAATCGTGGAAATGTAGATTTGTGATATAGCTGGGGAGGTTTGTAGGCACAAATGTGAAGAGCGAAAGAGTGAATAGTTCACAGGTTGTTGGTTCCGTTAAAACCATCAATAACAAATGAAATGTCACCCCCCCTCAAAAAATGCACTCCAACCGACATCTCTCAACACATATTTTTCCGTCTGTCTAACCCCTCTCGATCTCCCTATCTCAAAGATGTGCGAGTTACTCACACTACTTATAAAAAAATACATTTTTAGCCCTAACCCCTCTTCTCTTCTCCCCCTGCAGCAGCCCTATGCTCCACCCCCTCACCCCATGGCTCCGCCCAGCCCCAGCCATAACAGCTGCAGTCATGGTGGATCCGAGCAGCTGAGTAAAACTAACCTGTACATCCGAGGCCTGCCCCCGGGGACCACGGACCAGGATCTCATCAAGCTCTGCCAACCGTGAGTGTGGTACATACACAGATGATGAGAAACGCACACCCTTGCTCGTACACACATACACTCACTCACTCACTCA